>NC_061093.1:52238232-52245732 GCF_015104395.2 Macrobrachium nipponense | reverse complement strand
TTTCCTAAAGTAACTATGTTTTTATTCAAAGTGTGAAAAATTGTTTTTTTTTATATTAGTAGTAAATTTTTTTTTTATTCTTAATGTTTTCTAGACAAATTCTATGTTTATGAAAACTATTACCCTGTTTATAAGATACGGTAAATTATTGAAAGAAATAAAATATAAGTATATCGTCTCCTCACGAAAGTACATTCGGAACTCGTCTAAAAAAATATTAAATAAATCTGCTTTTAAGGAACATTAAAATTTGTTTATAAAAAGTAGCATTTTATTCAACATTACAAACAAAGGCGATAACTCAAGACCTTTTTTAAGGCACCTACTTAAAAAGAAGTTCGAGTAACTACCCTAGTGCCTCTAATGCGATGATACAATTATCATATAAACAAAACTTTAATTTCCAAATTCAGTATATCATTCGATGATGAAACCATTAGCTTCACAAACGGAAACCTCACCCTTCGATATCAAACAAAAAGAACTAAAAGAGCACATTAAACGAAGCCAATTAGATATAACATAAAATCAGAAATTGCTGGAATTTCCCAAGTGTGGGTTTAGAAATAGCCCTTTCCCGAGAAAAGAAAAAACCACATTTTGTGCCAGGTTTCACATGAAACCAAAAAAAAAAAAGAAGAAGAAAAAGTGTGAAGTTTCACATCTGCACGAGGTTGCTGTGAAAGGGAAATAGAAAGCCGAGGGAATTCTGGGTATGTATTGTACAATAAATCTGTTGCAGAGGAGAGGCAGAGCTAAAATACTTTCCGAGAAAACTTCAGAGCCAGTGAGGAGGACTTTTGAATCCTCGTACCGAGGGGTAGCATACATCGTTTCCCAATCGTCCGTCGAAAATAATAATTTTGTTTCTCTTTTATTTTGAAGACAATGATCTCTAAATTTTTTTGCTCTTCATCTTGCTTTATTGACTTTTTTCTGCAGTCCTCCCGAAGGACAACAAAAAAAAAAGCAAATGTCTCTGTATTGTCAATGAGTCGTAATTAGAAATATTGAAGTGGCAACAAAATACGGACAGATTTAAGGATTCGGTTTTTGCTTTTGAGAGAGACATGGATTAGGGAGTTCCATTTGTAACTCGAAAGAGAGATGAACATCGTTTCCTCCATTTTTGAGCTCAAACTTTCTTTTGTGGTCATGATTTTTTGTGACTTAGTTTCTCATGCTTTTTCTTTTATTTTTCTTAATGTCTTTTTTGCAAAAAGTGTAATACGAATAATCGGAATATATATAGGAATAAGTGCCCCCTTCTGAGAATTCCTTAGAGGATGAGTGGTTTATCAGCGACATTCACTTGTGTAATATATATATATATATTATATATATATATATATATATATATATATATATATATATATATATATATATATATATGTATATATATGGCAACGTAGATGCACTTTCTTATATTACATATTATGCGGTTTAGAAAACGTAGTGATATTCATGACCCTCTACTGCATCTACTGTATTCCTCAAGGTGTTTATTGAATCTTCATATATCAGTCAGTAGCTATTAGGTTATTTAATTCTAATTTTACTTTGAATGAGTAAATTTCAATAAAATTTCAATAAGAAAAAAAGTAGACTGTAAAAAAAAACAACAAACAATGAAACCCGTAATCAAGATAACATTAAAAAAACAGAAAAAATAAAACAGAAGACTGAAAAATTAAAAACATGGAAAAACCGTAATCGAGGTAATATCTTTTTCGAAAAAAGTAAGGTAAATCGTGGAAAACTGTAATCAAGGTAATCATATAAACAAGTAAACTGAACTCAAATCATAACATTAGAAACATAGAAAACCGTAGAAATTTTCATAAAACCGTAGATTGAAAAAACAGAACAGTGAAAAAGTCAAGGTAATATATTTATAATATATATATATATATATATATATATTATATATATATATATATATATATATATATATATATATATATATATATATATATTTATATATATATATATATATATATATATATATATATATATATATATATATATATATATATATATATATATATATATATATATATATATATATATATATATATATATATATATATATATATATATATATATATATATTTATATATATATATATATATATATATATATATATATATATAATATATATATATATAAATATATATATATATATATATATATATATATATATATATATATATATATATATATATATATATATATATATATATATATATATATATATAAAATAGATTCAAACTAATCGCATGAGGTCGAAATGTCGGCACCAATATTTGGTTAAATAAAAAGAAAATCTGTCTCAGCATGGCGGAAAATAAAATATCCGTTCGTTTTATCGGTCATCAAAGAAAGATGAAGAAAAACCAAGGAAATTTCCAGAAAATATTGCAGTTATCTTATTCAGTCTACGAACAGCAAATAGGTTTAATTTTTTACCTTATCTGACAACATTTTAAGCTGTCACTTTTGTTATTGCTAAAACCTATTTGAGTCTCAGATATGATTATGTTATCATTTCACACACTTTACAAAAAATTTTGTTTGCTGGATAATCTATCAAGAAAAAAGTCCTACGAAAAGCCCATGAACTGATTTATGCTTGGAGTTAATGACGTTCCTGTGTAAACACGTCTTTTCCATTTCCATTAGCCACAGATTAATCCTAAAACAAACAATGAATATCAAGTCTTTTGTATCTTAGCTTTTTTATTCTGTTTGTAAGTGGAGGCATATTCCCAGAGCTATGCCATAGAGTTAAAAATACTTAGCATTAAAAACCTAAGAAAATACAGAACCCAGAATGATAATTCTTACTGTTTGATGGTTGCAAAATCTACTTGATACTCGTACATTTTAAATTATTTTCTGGTAAGATCAGATCCGCAAGACGGAAGGTTTCATAAAAGTGAAATATCACTGAGGCAGTTTAACAAAATACGCAGAGTGAACTTCGGTTCAAAATGCTAAATGAGAGTTTTCAAATTGGAAAACCTGTCGTGTTCCTTGTACATTCAATTTAAACCCACTTCTGAGTTCACGTTTCGGATTTATTCGGTGATCACAAAATAAACGTCTCGCGTCTATTAGTTAAATCGAGATATCAGTCGTAAGCTTCATTTACTATTGGGGCACAGACATAGACAAGAGATCTTCATCAAATTGACTGCCTTTTTGGAAATATTACAATATTTTTGTTAATTATATCTGTCTCCCAACTATAAATTAGATTGAAGCTGATATAAACACAAGAATTCGTAAGAGGGCTTGGTAACAATGTAGCATTACCAGTCGAGTAACATTAAGTTCAGCATTACCAGTCGAATAACATTAAATTCAGCATTATCAGTCGAGTAACGCTAAGGTCAGCATTATAAGTCGAGTAACATTAACGTTAAGTTCAGCATTACCAGTCGAGTCAAGTTCAGCATTATCAGTCGAGTAACGTTAAGTTCAGCACTACCAGTCGAGTAACGCTAAGTTCAGAATGGAAGGAGAGACTTGGCCAGTCAGGTTTTCCCTCTCTGCCACTTGTGTCTTATTCGCTGATTTAAAAAATTAAATTACAATACCAAATACTATTTCATTGCCGTAATCTGATTCTCCTACTGCCTTACCTGGTTCAATTTAAAGTCTTTAATATGGCTTTCAGTATAATTTTTGGTTTTAAAAATTTGTCTTCTTCAAAAACACTCACCTACATCGTTAGGTCTGTAATTCTAAAGGAATTTCATGCAATAAGTTTCGTGGAGATTTTTGCTCATAATGATTTAGTTTATATCTATCTACTATATATTTTTAAAAAAGATATAAAAAAGCTAGATGAAAGATTTTCATGGCATTTTAGACCTTATGGGCAGAGGACAGGTTTACTAATTTTTTTCTGAAACCAAGATTCTAATGATTTATCATTTATGAATGCAAATTGTAAGCTTACTCAGTGCAACACAATAATTAAAATTACCTGTTTAACTGAAGCTGCGTCAGCGATAAAAACCCTTTGAAATGACATCAAGAAAATATAGTAGAGAATGGTATTCTTTAAAATTCACTGCCGGGTATTGCTATGAGAAAGACTCTGAAAAAATAAAATACTGTCATCCTTCCTCATAATTTTCGAATTTCAACTCGTATACCTATTACTGTAGTACTATGATACAGAGGCCACTTACCATCGACAAAAGTAAACGTAATTAATTACAAGGAAATAAGTGGGGAGACTCCGCAGCAAGTGTTGCAACTCGTTTTTTTTTTTATATATATGCCTCAGTTAACATAACTTCCTATTCATCTAACCAAAGCTTTTCTAATTGAAGTGGAGAAGACCTAACTTATAATGGAATTCTTTTGATGCCTCGGAATATGCCATTTATTTCAGCGGCCAAGATGTTCATCGGACTTGCAGATTGGTATTCAGTAATACGGTACGCGGAAGAGAATAGACATATTAGCACAAATTTACATTCTGTGAAGAGAGTTCTTCTAATATTTGTATGTATCTCCTCCCCCAACGGGGCCCCCACCCGTCTCTCTTTTCTTTGTCTATCTATCTGTCTATCTATCTATATAAATATGTATATATATATATATATATATATATATATATATATATATATATATATATATATATATATACATGTATGTATATATACAGACACACACACACACACACACACACACATATATATATATATATATATATATATATATATATATATATATATATATATATATATATATATATATATATATATATGACTGGTAAAAATGTTCTGTTATAATAGAATTCCATCTAATAAAAGGAGCCCATAAAAACCAAAATGTATAGAGAGAAATACTATATTTCAGAGACTGCTGTCTCCCTCTTCAGGTAGATGAATGAGAAAAGTTACAGAAAAGGTGGTGGGTATTTATACCAAGAGGTCCATCCACAGGTAAGCCAATTTAGGTCACTCCCGCTGATAATCTTCCTTTAATCTTCTTAAGTGTCGGTTGAATGAAAACCTTGTTGATGATATCTGAGTCCCATGCTCCCTTTGAGATATTCATTACCTTCCTCTTTTTAATCAAGGCCGATTCCATCATTTGACTCTTGTACCGACAGTTGCTACTATAAATTATTCGTGACAAATTCCAGTTTATACTATGGTTATGTTCATTTATATGGTTGATAACAGCTAAGTTCTGTTGTCCATACCTAACTGACCGTTTGTGCTGTATTAATCTCTGGGGAAGTGATTTTCCTGTAAATGCAATGTAAGATTGGTCACAGTCCAGGCATGGGATTTCGTAAACGCCTGTGTCCTTGGGGGATGTCTTTTATTGAACGTTAATCAAGGATTTGGCTAAGGTATTTGGGTAAGTAAATGCAAAAGGGTTAATTTTTTCGAGGGTCTGGGTCACCATCTTAATCCTGTCCAGGTGTGGAATTTTTATTTTATTGTTGGGTGTGTCTCTGGTCTTGTCTTGAGGGAGTCGGTAGAAAATTACGCTAAAAAAGTTAGACGTAGTAAGTAGATCTGACAAAGAAGGCAAAATCGTAAGCATGGACAAAGACTTCTACCTCAACAAAATCAACCAACTCCTTAGCAACACAAACACTCACGACAAATTGATGAAAAATCCCTCCAAAACGTTCCCACAGAATTTTTTCGGAAAGTAAGATTAATTGGCCAAGACAAAAAGAACATTGAACTCACAAAGACAACCTTCCATTCAGACCCATCGTTTCATGTGCCAGAGCTAAATGGTTAGCTGGCCTCCTTTCCCTTTCTTAGGCACTTTTCTCCCAGTCACAATTAAACATTCGGAAGATTTTTGTCACAAATTAAGAGAAACACATATACCACTTCACAACATAAAACTTTTAAGCCTTGACGTAGATTCCCTGTTCATAAAAGTACCAGTACAGCACAAAATTTCTAAATGGTTAGCTGGCCTCCTTTCCCCTTTCTTAGGCACTTTTTCTCCCAGTCACATTAAACATTCGGAAGATTTTTGTCACAAATTAAGAGAAGCACATATACCACTTCACAACATAAAACTTTTAAGCCTTGACGTAGATTCCCTGTTCATAAAAGTACCAGTACAGCACACGTTCTTCAGTTTTTGAGGGAAAAATTATCCCCTTATTCAGATCATTTCCCATTGGCCCTCGACAAAATAATAAAGTTTGTTTAATTATGTGTATCTAATAACATATTTTCATTCGGGGAATCATTCTATAAACAAAAATTCGGGTGTAGTATGGGTAGTCCTTTAAGTCCAGATTAAGCCAATCTGTACATTGAATACTTTGAAACTACAGTAATAAATGCAATAAAACCCAAAAACATGCTGTGGATGAGATATCTAGATGATATTCTAACATTTAGTGATAACAAATGGGGTAATTTTAATGAATTCTTTTCAAAATTAAACGCATTAGTGCCTAGCATCAAATTTAAAGTTGAATGTGAAACAGGCAACAAAATTCCTTTTTTTTGATGTTTTAATAATCAGAGACACGACAGAATACAAATTTACCATATACAGAAAACCAACGTTCTCACTTTCATATATTCACTACTTCAGCTATCATGACATTCCTATCAAGATAGGCGTAGCCAGCAACCTATTCTTAAGAGCTTTACGAATTTGTTCTCCAGATTTCCTGGAAAAAGAATTTGAACTAATTCGTAAGCAGCTTTCATCTTTAAGGTATCCTGACCATACCTGGACAGGATTAAGACGGTGACCCAGACCCTCAGAAAATCTAATCTTTTTGCATTTACTTACCCAAATACCTTAGCCAAATCCTTGATTAACGTCCAACAAAAGACATCCCCAAGGACACAGGCGTTTACGAAAATCCCATGCCTGGACTGTGACCAATCTTACATTGCATTTACAGGAAAATCACTTCCCCAGAGATTAATATAGCACAAACGGTCAGTTAGGTATGGACAACAGAACCATAGTATAAACTACAATTTGTCATGTATAATTTATAGCAGCAACTGCCGGTACAAGAGTCAAATGATGGAATCGGACTTGATTAAAGAGAGGAAAGTAATGAATATCTCAAAGGGAGCATGGGACTCAGATATCATCAACAAGGTTTTCATTCAACTGACACTTAAGAAGATTAAAGGAAGATTATCGGATTACCTGTAGATGGACCTCTTGGTATATATATATATATATATATATATATATATATATATATATATATATATATATATATATATATATATATATATATATATATATGCAACGAAGGAAAATGAATGATGGTATAAAAGACGTTCAACGTTGAAAGGTCTCGTGGATACTCCATCGTTTATTTTCCTTCGTGCCATATATCTTTGATTTATGGATTTATCACGTTCCTAACTTTCGTGATTCAATTATACACACACACACACACACACACACACACACACACACACACACATACATATATATATATATATATATATATATATATAT
>NC_061093.1:52230732-52235732 GCF_015104395.2 Macrobrachium nipponense | reverse complement strand
TTCATAAGCTACGTTTTCCTTCGTCCACTTACATCTCCCTAAACTAATTAAGAAATAAAAACTTTTAATTCTCGGTCTTAAGTTTTTCAATTCCTTTCTTATTCTTTCACATGAGAGACTGAGGTTTTTTAACGAAAATTACCGCTAACTTTTTCGGTTCTTGGTTTTTGCATCCAATCATTTTGGATAAGATAGAAGTTGGGATTTTAGTAATGACAGAAAATATATCTCTCTCTTCCCAAGCTTTTTGACTATATGATGCGAGGCGAATGTTTTATGGATCTTTTTTTATTTGACCCACTGACAATAAATTACCCATCACTTTCCTCCTCATGAATTTATATTTATTGATTCCTTATTATTACACCAAACATACACGCACACATACACATACCAGCATATTTATACTGTATATACACTACATATCGTATAAATGTATATATAAAAGTATTAAACAAACAAATGTCCTTTAATATTCAATTCGCTCGCACTGAGGGACCTGGGGCAACCCGAACAAGATGTACCGGTGTGTAAGGTAAGGTAATGTCTCGCTAATAATATATCATCATATGTTTTTTATCTGATTAATAAGTTCGTCGTCTCATGGATCGAACCAGAGGATAGAGAACTCAAGACTGCAATGACGCCTTGAACGACACGGCCTTGAGAGAGAGAGAGTGAGAAAGAGAGGATAAAGAGATAGGAAAATGTTACCTGTATAATAATAGGGGTATATATATTATTATATATATTATAATATATATATATAATATCTATATATATGTTCTAGTATATATATATATATAACATATATACACAGGTATATAAATATATACACAAACTTACACGTGTGTATGTTACATTGCCTGTGTGGTAGGCATTAAAATAAAAATCTTCCAATAATGGATTTCATGTATCTTAATTTGTCTGATAATGCTTTGTAAATCAATACGATTTAGGTTTAGTTCCATTCCCCATTTTAATCACGTACGAGAAAAGGGATTTGCCTTAGATCCTGCTGTATTACCGGGTGATATCCCTGACTCATAATTAACTTTGCGAAATACCCTCTGAATATGCGATTAGATTATCCGAAAGACTGGCTATGAGAGGGGTTCGGTGTAATCCCACCAGGAGCTAAATCTGCCGGCATATAGCCCCAATTCGCATTTTCCAAAATAGGATTTGTTGAGGATGACAGACAACGGGAAGGCAGGAAATGCCAATTCCCGAGAGTTACAAGAGTGGTTCAATAGTCCGATGCCTGAACTTATACTCCATCTTTCCAAATTATCCCTTTTCCTTTCCTTCCTTTTTATCAGAATTCCCTTCGTCCTTTTATCCGTTTCCGATGCTTCCCCCTCCTCTCTCTCTCTCTCTCTCTCTCTCTCTCTGTTCTTCTTCTTCTTCTTCTCCTTCTTCTTCTTCTTCTTCTTCTCATAACTCCAGAGTATCATGTTCTTGATTGCGGATTGTGTAGCACCTGGATACCACCCACCAGTCCACCCTCCAATAAATGGACATACAGCGTCTGCCGTTAGAGAATGCTGTTAAACGTTTCTGAAAAAGATGCTTTTTGAAAAGGCTGCTCGAAAATGCTGTTAAAAATATGCTGGTCGAAAAGGCCATTGAAATGCTATTTTGATGCTGTCCGAAAATGACAAAAGTGCAGTTCCAAAATGCTGTTTAAAGATGATGTTCAAAAATGCTGCTTAGAAAGATGCTATTAAAAACGTTGATTGAGAGTGCTGTTAGATTGTGTTAAAAACGCTGTTGAAGGTACTGTTTAAAAGATGCTTTTAAAGATGCTGTATAAAACGTTGTTAGAAGGTGCTGTTAAAAGATGCTGCTAAAAACTACTGTTAGAAGGTGCTGAAAAATTTAAAAGATGCTGTTTAAACATAGTAGATGCCCGTGACTTCATTAAATAAAGCGAATAGCACAGGAAAATGATAGTCAGAAATCCAAGCACTTTCGTCTTTACTAAGACATTGTCAAGGAGCTCCTTGACAATGTCTTGGTAAAGACGAAAGCGCTTGGATTTATGACTATCATTTTCCTGTGGTATTCGCTTATGCCCACAAGAACACACACACACACACACACACACACACACACATATATATATATATATATATATATATATATATATATATATATATATATATATAATATCTATATACATATAATTATATATATATATATACATATATATATTTATATATAAGTCATATCACATTACCGTGATTCATATACATATATCGAGCTACAATGTCCTTAATATCTAATTCGCTCTACCTCGGAATTAATATATTTTCATATATGCTTAACCGAAGGGGAATTTTTTTCTCGATAATAGATTTACCTGTACTTTGGGGCGCGAACGCAGGTACATTATAAATCCAGGAACGTCAGTGGAAGCGATACCACCCAGCTACCGCGAGAGGCTTAAAGGGGTTTAGGCCGTCTCTCACCTCAAAATACTTTCTCGCGCTGAAGTATTCGTTGGTTTGGAGACAACATCAAACCCGCCTCGACTCCGGTAGTTAAGTAGCGCTTTTGACAGCACGTAGCATTTACATAAGTCATATCACATTACCGTGATTCATATACATATATCGAGCTACAATGTCCTTTAATATCTAATTCGCTCTACCTCGAATTAATATATTTCATATATGCTTAAAACCGAAGGGGCGGAATTTTTTTCTCGATAATAGATTTTAAACCTGTACTTGGGCGCGAACGCACGGTTACATTATAAATCCAGGAAACGTCAGTGGAAGCGATACCACCCAGCTACCCGCGAGAGGCTTAAAGGTTTAGGCCGTCTCACTCAAATACTTTCTCGCGCTGAAGTATTCGGTTGGTTGGAGACAACATCAACCCGCCTCGACTCGGTAGTTAAGTAGCGCTTTTGACAGCACGTAGCATTTACATAAGTCATATCACATTACCGTGATTCATATACATATACAGGTAAATCTATTATCGAGATATATAATATATATATATATATATATATATATATATATATATATATATATATATATAATATATATGAATATGAATATATATATATATATATATATACGTATACATAATATATATATATATATATATATATATATATATATATATATATATATATATATATATATATATATATATATATATTATATATATATATATATAATGTACACACATAAATACACACAATTCACTCGCACACCGTCCGACAGGGAAAAACGGGTAACAAATGAGCCTATATGTATATATATATATATATATATATATATATATATATATATATATATATATATATATATATATATATATATATTTATATATATATATATGTATATATATATATATATATATATATATATATATATATATATATATATATATATATATATATATATAAAAATATATATATATATATATATATATAT
This sequence comes from Macrobrachium nipponense, assembly GCF_015104395.2. Lineage (NCBI taxonomy): Eukaryota > Metazoa > Arthropoda > Malacostraca > Decapoda > Palaemonidae > Macrobrachium > Macrobrachium nipponense. The sequence goes on along the minus strand of NC_061093.1, from coordinate 52,232,277 downwards.
ATATATATATATATATATATATATATATATATATATATATATATATATATATATATATATATATATATATATATATAAATATATATATATATATACATATATATATATATATATATATATATATATATATATATATATATATATATATATATATATATATATATATATATATATATATATATATATATATATATATATATATATATATATATATATATATATATATATATATATTATATATATATATATATATATATATATATATATACATTTATATACTACTACAGTCGCTACAGAGACAGAGCCAGGTTTATACAGCTTTGACCAACAATCACTGCCAAGTAAGGTAGATATCAAATAGGTCTCTCTCTCTCTCTCTGTGAGTATGAGCATATATGGGTACTCATGACAGACAAATTTTGGTGTAAATGATTAGATTTTAAAATTATTTTACAGGGAGTCAGTTCCAGCCTACAATACACTAAATGATGTAAATCAACACTTGCCTAGTTGAGTACTTTCAGCAATGATTGTGTATGATGTTATTTCAGAGAATTCCTTCTGATGTGTTAATGGAGATATTTGCATTCCCATTTATATTATATGTAGAAACAATAATTTTGTATGCTAATTCAAAAAATACCTATGGTGAGTAAGAGTAACAATTTATGTTAAAATGGATGATGACATTACTACAACAAAAAACGTTGAAATAATATTGTCAGTCAATATGCACAAATATTTCCTTCACTACCTAGAAACATAAACACAAACATTGCGTACAAGAGAATATATGTGCTGAGCAGCTGATATTAATCAAGTGAAAGTCTGCTGATAATCGAAATAAGGTTATTTATGCTCTTTCCCCATTGAATTCATATCCACCAACTATAATCTTCTCACTTATTTAATAATTATTACTTATGAAATATCTGGGAATTTAAATTATTATTACTCCAGTAATAAAATCCATATAGAGTTTGATAATTGAAGACACTCATGACACCAACCAATTTGAATCTGCATATGGCAGTGTACATAATACGATAATTAAGGAACTGTTGATTCTGGTATAACTCGATATTTTGAATTGTTTCCTTTTTCACTCTCCGGCAACTAATTTCTGTCCTTTATATATATATATATATATATGGTCTAATAATCACGTGTGGAACAGAAATGAATTTGTTTTCTGATTGACATCAAGATCGAACCAGGTTTCAATTGAAAGGCCTGGGTTCGATCAATGAAGTGTATCATATATATAATATATATATATATATATATATATATATATATATATATATATATTATATGTATATATTATATATATACTATAATATACACACATATATATATATATATATATATATATATTATATATGAATATATATATATATATATATATACTATAAAGTGCTCATTACTACGGCTTTGCATTTGATTTAATAGAAGTAAACTATTATCACATATTATCAAGCAATGCTTCCATAGTTCGGCCTATGGAAATATGTTCCATTAAATGATCTACTTTCTTTGCCTTCA
>NC_061093.1:52218393-52220893 GCF_015104395.2 Macrobrachium nipponense | reverse complement strand
AAAAAAAAGGAATTTTGTTGCCTGTTTCACATTCAACTTTAAATTTGATGCTAGGCACTAATGCGTTTAATTTTGAAAAGAATTCATTAAAATTACCCCATTTGTTATCACTAAATGTTAGAATATCATCTAGATATCTCATCCACAGCATGTTTTTGGGTTTTATTGCATTTATTACTGTAGTTTCAAAGTATTCAATGTACAGATTGGCTTAATCTGGACTTAAAGGACTACCCATACTACACCCGAATTTTTGTTTATAGAATGATTCCCCGAATGAAAATATGTTATTAGATACACATAATTAAACAAACTTTATTATTTTGTCGAGGGCCAATGGGAAATGATCTGAATAAGGGGATAATTTTTCCCTCAAAAACTGAAGAACGTGTGCTGTACTGGTACTTTTATGAACAGGGAATCTACGTCAAGGCTTAAAAGTTTTATGTTGTGAAGTGGTATATGTGCTTCTCTTAATTTGTGACAAAAATCTTCCGAACGTTTAATGTGACTGGGAGAAAAAGTGCCTAAGAAAGGGGAAAGGAGGCCAGCTAAACCATTTAGAAAATTTTGTGCTGTACTGGTACTTTTATGAACAGGGAATCTACGTCAAGGCTTAAAAGTTTTATGTTGTGAAGTGGTATATGTGTTTCTCTTAATTTGTGACAAAAATCTTCCGAATGTTTAATGTGACTGGGAGAAAAAGTGCCTAAGAAAGGGGAAAGGAGGCCAGCTAACCATTTAGCTCTGGCACATGAAACGATGGGTCTGAATGGAAGGTTGTCTTTGTGAGTTCAATGTTCTTTTGCCTTGGCCGGCCAATTAATCTTACTTTCCGAAAAAATTCTGTGGGAACGTTTTGGAGGGATTTTTCATCAATTTGTCGTGAGTGTTTGTGTTGCTAAGGAGTTGGTTGATTTTGTTGAGGTAGAAGTCTTTGTCCATGCTTACGATTTTGCCTTCTTTGTCAGATCTACTTACTACGTCTAACTTTTTTAGCGTAATTTTCTACCGACTCCCTCAAGACAAGACCAGAGACACACCCAACAATAAAATAAACATTCCACACCTGGACAGGATTAAGATGGTGACCCAGACCCTCGAAAAAATTAACCCTTTTGCATTTACTTACCCAAATACCTTAGCCAAATCCTTGATTAACGTTCAATAAAAGACATCCCCCAAGGACACAGGCGTTTACGAAATCCCATGCCTGGACTGTGACCAATCTTACATTGCATTTACAGGAAAATCACTTCCCCAGAGATTAATACAGCACAAACGGTCAGTTAGGTATGGACAACAGAACTTAGCTGTTATCAACCATATAAATGAACATAACCATAGTATAAACTGGAATTTGTCACGAATAATTTATAGTAGCAACTGTCGGTACAAGAGTCAAATGATGGAATCGGCCTTGATTAAAAAGAGGAAGGTAATGAATATCTCAAAGGGAGCATGGGACTCAGATATCATCAACAAGGTTTTCATTCAACCGACACTTAAGAAGATTAAAGGAAGATTATCAGCGGGAGTGACCTAAATTGGCTTACCTGTGGATGGACCTCTTGGTATAAATACCACCTTTTCTGTAACTTTTCTCATTCATCTACCTGAAGAGGGAGACAGCAGTCTCTGAAATATAGTATTTCTCTCTATACATTTTGGTTTTTATGGGCTCCTTTTTATTAGATGGAATTCTATTATAACAGAACATTTTTACCAGGTCAAATAGATATATATATCTATAATATATATTAAATATATATCATATATATAAGTATATATTATATATTCTATTATATAATATATATAATATATATATATACCTTCTATATATATATATATATATATGTGTGTGTGTGTGTGTGTGTCTGTATATATACATACATGTATATATATATATATATATATATATATATATATATATATATATATATATATATATATATATATATATATATATACATATTTATATAGATAGATAGACAGATAGATAGACAAAGAAAGAGAGACGGGTGGGGGCCCCGTTGGGGGAGGAGATACATACAAATATTAGAAGAACTCTCTTCACAGAATGTAAATTTGTGCTAATATTGTCTATTCTCTTCCGCGTACCGTATTACTGAATACCAATCTGCAAGTCCTATGAACATCTTGGCCGCTGAAATAAATGGCATATTCCGAGGCATCAAAAGAATTCCATTATAAGTTAGGTCTTCATCCACTTCAATTAGAAAAGCTTTGGTTAGATGAATAGGAAGTTATGTTAACTGAGGCATATATAAAAAAAAAAAACGCGTACAAACACTTGCTGCGCAGTCTCCCCACTTATTTCCTTGTAATTAATTACGTTTACTTTTGTCGATGGTAAGTGGCCTCTGTATCATAGTACTACAGTAATAGGTATACGAGTTGAAATTCGAAAATTATGAGGAAGGATGACAGTATTTTATTTTTTCAGAGTCTTTCTCAGTGCAATACCCGGCAGTGAATT
>NC_061093.1:52198393-52208393 GCF_015104395.2 Macrobrachium nipponense | reverse complement strand
TACACACACACACACACACACACACAACACACACACATATATATATATATATATATATATATATATATATATATATATATATATATATATATCAGATCAATAACTGTGATATATGAGTATCTACACATTTCCCTTTCCTTGCTCTCCTAGTCTGTTATTAGTAAAATACTTGGCCATTTTTTTTTATTCCAAACATCGAACTTTTATGAAACTCTTCACATAATATTGATACGTCATTCCTGTTCGTACTTTGATGAAGGTAGCTATAAATTTGCCTTTTTAACATTAATAACTTCAGATGTAAAATAAATGATACTCTACTCGTAAATAAGTATGGCTGCCCGGTTTATTCATGGGATGTTTTTATTTCTCAATCTGCTTTTCATCGCACATCAAAGCTCTTCCTGTTATCAGAGAGTTAATTAAACGGTAGTAGAAGCGCCCGCAGTAATTTGCTAATGAATAGTTGTTTGAGAATAAATATACCCATTCACAGGTAGTATAATGACAACAATTGGCTTGTTTAGCTGTACGTATGGATATTTAACTGTCTATTCGTCTTTTGCTGGTAAAACCCTTTTCAAAAAGGAAGTGTTATTTTTTCCCCATCTCTCTCTCTCTCTCTCTCAGCATTTAATGTTAGGTAAACTATACTAGAATATGATTTATATTTTGTTATGGAAAATTCACAAGGCAGAAATCCGACGACTTATACAAGTACTTTTTCTTAATCTACTTTTGTTTAAAATTTAGGCCTATGAATAATGTTACGTAGGCGTTGTAAAATACTTCATTAATTATGTTAGTGGTAGAACCTAAACCTGGCGATAAATGCATTGTTCCTCTCAGACTGACATAGCAACGGATGCTATAAAACCTAAATGAATTCAAATGAACATAAAATAACTTTTTCAATCGCGAAGTTGGGAATTCAATATAGGCATACTATAGATTTCTTAGTCATTAACTTTTCAACATAATTATGGCGCTGTGAAAATAATGATTACTATATGGTACTAGGGATGGTTGATATTGATATTCGTTCATGTGGATTAATGGGTGAATCAATGGGAAGGTAATATGAAAATATCATTAGTAAAATGATTGTTGACGACGAAAATCAAAGCTGGCGATGATACGGGTGCTCGTGTTTTTGCGAGGTAAAATTAAGTAAGTGCAATCTTCTTTTAGAAATAATTTTAATAAAATTAGGAATTGTTTTTCCTCTCCCATATCCTCGCTCTCTATCTCTCTCTAAACCTAAAGGAACTAGAAATAATTAGCCAGGGATCAATACCCCAAATCCATGATGGGGACTGAGTGATTCGGCAACAATCCAAGGATATGATTTACGTTCCTGTTGGTCAGTTGACTGTAGATGGTCGTAGAATGTGTTCAAGAGAGGGAGAGAGCGGAAGGTAAACAGTGAGCATAACGCGAGAGAAATTAGTTCTCTGAAATGGTTCTCTCTCTCTCTCTCTCTCATTTTACTCCTTTGTCTGTTAATGGAAGTTTACGGTTCAATCACTTTAATCTTACGTTATGAAAAACAAATTTTTTGAATAGTTAGTAGCTTTGTAATAGGACGTAGAATCTTAGTCTAAGTAGTCTGTGACGGAGAACGAGATGAAATCCGTATCCCTAGGTAACTAAACATTACTGTTTAAAAATCAAAATTAATAATATTTATTATTTCAAGTACAGCACTTCGACACATAAGCAACTACTGGGCGCATGCAGCAGTAACTCTATTGTAAATAGTCTGAATTGAATTTCAGCGATTAGATTTCCTTGAGACGCGCTCTTAATTGGAAGCCTAAATAAACACCAGCAAATATCCTGGTGATTCAGTCAATAGTTTTTATATCGCTGAAAAAAAGTTTCATTCGTGTGGAATAATCTGTGAACAGTAATGTTTTTATATTTCCTTCCCAAAAATTGCAGTTTTGTTGTGAGTTTCTGTTAGAGTACAGTGGGTTCTGGAGCCAAAGCTACAGTAAAAACTAGTTTATCGTTATATAACGCAAAATAACCAGTACCAGAGAGGTAAATTACATTTGAATTTAATATATGAACCTTTCTTCGCCACAACTTCTTCCTTAAGGCTACAATATATTTTTCAACAGAAAATCAATCGAATGACAGCGCCTCAGTGGCGTGGTTGGTTTGGTGTGTGCTTCTCACCTCGGTGGTCGCGGGTTCGATTCTCGGCTATTCCATTGAGGAGTGAGAGATGTGTATTTCTGGAGATAGAAGTTCACTCTCGACGTGGTTTGGAAAGCCGTTGGCTCCAGTTGCTGAATAACCACTGGTTCCATGCAACGTAAAAACACCATACTAACTATCGAATGACTTTTCTTCTATTTTGGATGATAATTATCAAAGAATCATGTTTCTATTGTTATTCCTAATAAACTTAAAACTGTGCCCATCAGTTTCCATAACTTCAGAATACAAGTCTCTCTCTCTCTCTCTCTCTCTCTCTCTCTCTCTCTCTCTCTCTCTCTCTCTCCCCGCTAGCAAGATCCTTGTTCATTTCAAGGAGATGATTGTTCCCGTCTCCCCGATTAAGCAGTGTCCATCAGCAACATGGGTATAGCAAGACAGCTCTACTTGCTTTGCTTGAACGTTGCATGATACAGCAAATTGCCCCAGTAAATCGTAGAACAACTCTGCTTCTCATTGTGGAACTCAGGACATTTGACAGAAGCTGTAGCTTCGTGAATTTCACAGCTCTCATTGCTTCCCGTTAACTCACTTTAAAAAATGTGCTAGATTTCACAACTTTTAAATTGCTAGAATTGTCTGCCATCTGTGATAGGCAGGACCGTGGACAGATTTTAATGAAATACCTCTATACTATCACAAGGGGGCAAGAAAACTTATGTAAATAATAGGTAATGGGCAAGAAAAACTTGTTTTTTCTAATGCACCACTGTGTCTGTGTAAACAAATTAAAGAGATCCATGCCTCAGATATATGAAAAAGAAAGGCATTCTCAAGACCGTAAGTGAAAGTGACCTTCAGTATTATTGTTTTAGTTTAGTTGAAAACAGAAAAAAAGGCTCTCGTGCTCTGAAATACTGATTTCAGTCAATCAAAAAGAAATCTCAAGAGATGAAAGGGCTGGACTCTTTTCCTGGAATATTGCCGTCTTCGAAATCCGCCTCCTTCGTTGAAATGAAAGATGTAAGACCTGGGAATGAGGAGCCACTTACTGGATGGAAAGATCACTTAGGAGTTCCTTGGGAGGTGACTCAAATATATCTCTTTATATTCCTCCGTCCTGAAGAGTGAAATTAGAGAGGTAGTTTCTGTGTTATACTGGAATGCCGCTTTTGTAAAATCCTCGTTATTATATGACCTAAGTAGGCTTAAGATATGAAAACTAGGTGCTCGGAAATTGCAGGTTAGAAAAAGCTATTTGGCAAGTTTATGAGAATACTTTGCTTCCTAGAATCTTTAAACTTGAGGAAAAACGGATACCAAAATGTCTGTTATAGTCCAAGGTAACTACGAGATTTTGCTACACGATTAGGTATTCTAGATACATAAAAAAAACACAGAAATACACATATAGTCACACACTCACACGCACTATATATATATTTATGTATATATAGTGTTTATGGACATATATATATATATATATATATATATATATATATATATATATATATATATATATATATATAATATATAAGTCATATCACATTACCGTGATTCATATACATATATCGAGGCCACAAATGTCCTTTAATATCTAATTCGCTCGACCTCGGAATTAATATATTTTCATATATGCTTAACCAAGGGAGAATTTATTAAGTGATAATAGAATTGGCGGCCGACATATCTATATATCTATATATAGATATACTATATGTATATATATATATATATATATATATATATATATATATATATAGTGTATATATATATATATATATTTATTTATTTATTTATTTATTTATTTATTTATTTATTTATTTATTTATTTATTTATTTATTTATATTGTATGCAAGTGGTTGCTGAAAATTTACATTGACTTTGCTCTACATTCAATGAGAAATTTGTGTACAGAATTTTAACTAATAAATTTAAACAGTAACTAGATTTCATATCAACATATCCCTGTGATCAACGTATTCCAACAACACGAAACGCAATATAATACCGTCATTCAGAACTTAATTAACACAACAGAGGCAATTACGAGATGCCCTATTGAATTAAGGAGACAGCAATGCTTAAGTGTGTTATGAGTCCACCATTCACGGTCAAAAGGAATGAATTTCCCTTCTTGTTTTCTGTGATAGTTGTCTTTCCGATTTTCAGTCATAATAAATCTCACAATAAACTTTATAAGACGATTCAATATTCACCGTCTAGATAACTGTGTAAAAAGGTATATAGTAGGTCAGTTCACATATAAGCATTCAAAACATTCGGATGTAGTTTTGATCTTAGTTCATTTTTTGTACTGTAGAAGGTGACTTATTTTTAAAAAGAAGTTTACCTTGATCAGAGAAGTATGGTCTTTGTTGGAACTTATTTATTTTATATTTCCCGTATACTGTATTACCAGATTACTAGATTCTAAAGTTATTTATGTCGACATAGTATATTTGTGGATGAGCGCAAGTTTAGTAATACAGTGCCTATTCCAAAGAGCGGCATATCTGCAGATTGCAGTAACTACAGGCCAATCTCTATTCTCCCTGTGATCCCAAAAGTTGCTGAAAAACTAATTTTCAAGCCACTGTATAAGTATGTGAACTCTAAAGGATTGTTAGCTGATAGTCAAAGGGATAATTGTGCACGAGGTACAAAGAGGGATACAGGTTGGTCAGTAAATGACAGAAAAACGCAGAAAGGCAAGATGTTTGTGTTAAAGTAATGTTTTTATATTTCCTTCCCAAAAATTGCATCTTTGTTGTGAGTGCCTGTTAGAGTAAAGTGAGTACTGGAGCTTAAGCTTCAGGAAAAACTAGTATATTGCTATAAAAGCAAAATAATCAGTAACGGATGACAGAAAAACGCAGAAAGGCAAGATGCTTGTGAAAGTGATAAGAAAATAAGGCAGACACCGTTGGCTCATTAAATGAGAAAGCGAAAGTTTTTATCGAATACATGAATGGAACGGAATAAGAGTAAGCCTATCTTTTAATAAAGAAAGTGAAGAGAAAAAAGATTGATCTTTTCTTAAGGAATGAGAAAAATGAAAAAATGCTTTTACTTAATGCACATCATACAAAGAAGGAAAGAGTTACAGGAATGGAAGTATTGTGAAATGGAGTAAGAGATGTGTTACTGAAGGAGGGGGAGATTAATATACGAAAATAAAGAGAGATGAGATGGAAGTGAAAGATTGCACTAAACGCGATGGAAAGGGGAAGGGATAAGGTTCCTGAAAGGGAGAACCAAAGAGAGAGAGAGAGAGAGAGAGAGAGAGAGAGAGAGAGAGAGAGAGTGATGCCTGTCAGGCAAAGAGAGACAGGTGAGTCCGGGAATTAGCAAGAGGCCAAATCTAATTTTCATTTCCATTTTTAGCGAAATATGACGAGTAGACCTACTCGATTCATAATAGGATTAAACCGGTGCTACGCCAGCTTCAGTGTCGCGGACAATGGCAGAGTGTTTTCTGTTTCGAACTGCGTATTCTGATGTTCTTTGGGCTTAGAGATAGTTTTCGCTTACTCGGCGAGTAAACTTACAAACTACTTTGTTGTTGTTGCTATTCTTACTAAGGGGGGGGGGCGGTAGGAAAGCCTAAAAAGGATTGAATGAAGTGTTTCGCGTTGAATTAAAGATACAGGAATTTTAGAATAGGATATTTATGATTTATCTATTAGAAAATATGAAAACTAATGTGCAATTAAACACCTCAGAAAATTTTTTTCTAATAAAATATAAAATATTTATTTTAATTTTCGTTGGTGAAACAACGCTCTATTTGCCCGTAGAGTTTAGCGACCTCCGAGTAAGCTCATGCTCTGATCGCGCCTTGTTAATTTAACCAATATTTTACGCTAAATCTTGAGATATGATGTGTAGCATTGTTCATGCCTCATGAAATACAGAAAACTATTCATTTCTCTAACTAGAGAGAGGGAAGAAATTTCATCATTACCACACTTATTAGTTACTGTATTCTAAACTGCATAAATACATATATGTCAGCATTCTATTTTCTATCATGGAGAAACATAACTCTACTTTTGGATTTCTCTTTTTTCAGGACTTATTCCAGGAAGTTTATTTACCGAATTTTTAAAGTAAAAAAGGGATATTTTCTCAGAATTTTGACTTTCGTATCGACTGTTGATCGCATTTCTGTAATACCCTATAAAGCATATATATATATTATATATATATATATATATATATATATATATATATATATATATATATATATATATACATATATATATATATATATATATATATATATATATATATATATATATATATATATATATATGTTCCAATAAAATGTTTCTAAAGACAGCATAGCAACAGATAAAGGATAGCCATAATACGGTCGCTAAAAAAATAATTTTCCCGAAGAAAGAAATGGGGTTGCTTCAGTGTTTTATTAGAAGGTTCCAAATGGGCATCTCCTTAAAGTCCTCCGGAGAGGAAAGAGAAGTGCAGAATTCCCTGTAAGTATTTGTTGGGACTCTAAATGGTAGACCAGATGGTCCTGACAAGAGTTACATTATCTATCGTCCTCAACGGGAATTGACCAGAGCGTTTTCTAACGGTTATCCTGACGACTGTTGCTAAATATTTTCGGTGTCTTTTTATATACTAAGCTTTTTTATATTTTCCTTTTTCTTTTGCAAAGTTTTTATTACTTTTCTTCGTACAGGTAGGTATATTTACTTCTGATTTTTCTGATTTAATCTGATTTTTCATTTCCATATTTTCGAATCAAGTCAATATTTATATATATATATATATATATATATATATATATATATATATATATATATATATATATATATATATCTAATAAAAGGAGCCATAAAAACACCAAAATGTAGAGAGAAAAGTACTATATTTCAGAGACTGCTGTCTCTCTCTTCAGGTATATGAATGAGAAAAGTTTACAGAAAAGGTGGTATTTATACCAAGAGATTCGTCCACAAGTAAGCCAATTTAGGTCACCCCCGCTGATAATCTTCCTTTAATCTTCTTAAGCGTTGGTTGAATGAACACTGCATCGACGATGTCTGATGTCCAATTCCCTTTTGAGATGTTCATTACCTGCTTCTCTTTTATTAAGGCCGATTCCATCATTTGACTCTTGTACCGGCAGTTGCTGCTATAAATTACACGTGACATATTCCAGTTTATTCTATGGTTATGTTCATTTATATGGTTGAAAATAGCCGAGTTCTGTTGTCCATACCTAACTGACCGTTTGTGTTGTATTAATCTCTGGGGAAGTGATTTACCTGTAAATCCGATGTAAGATTGGTCACAGTCCTGGCATGGGATCTCATATACCCCAGAGTCTTTGGGCGATGTCTTTTGTTGAACGTTAATCAGGGATTTGGCTAAGGTATTTGGGTAGGTAAATGCAAAAGGGTTGGATTTCCCAAGGGTGTGAGTTACTCTCTTAATCGTCTCCAGGTGGGGAATTTTTATTTTATTGTTGGGTGTGTCTCTGGTCTTGTCTTTAGGGGGTCGGTAGAAAATTACGTTTGCTTTTTGAATTGCTTTCTCAATTATATGGTCATGATTTTCCTGATGTGATGTTTGCTGTCCGTGATGTTTCGTCTGCTCTTCTCCGTCCTGTTTCTTCTGAGACTTCGACTACGAACGGTACAACACTTTGCCCAACTCCTCAGACCAAGATATCCTCTACATGTTTTAAAACTCGCCAGAAGATTGGAGAAATGCACGTTGAAGTTTGAGAAGTCAAAATGTGACCTGGACTTCCTGTCTCTTTGCCAACTTAGTGGGGTTTTTCCTAGATTCGTGAGGTTCAAGTTGTACAAATCGTCCCTTTACCATACTGGATTTTATCATGATGCAATGGACGAACTGCTATCGAGGGAGGTTTCCTGTAAACAACGTGCTTCGGATGGACTTCGAGAGACGTGTCAACAACTGCGGGAACAACTATTTCCTTTGTTATCCATGATTGATTTGATTATTTTTAAGAAGCTGTTTTTTAAAGGTATTAACAAATATGTCACTGATGTTCAAGCCCGTCACCAGAGAAAATGGAAATCTTTGGGGATTTGTGCTCCTACTTTGGATAATGGACATTCATGTATTTTTAACTACTCTAAATATGTCTTGTCAAAGAGAGAGGAATTTTTATTGTCACTTGGATTGGATTTCTGTTTGCCTTCATATAGACCCAATTTTGCATTCTTTTATTTTCCGTTTGAGGTGCTTTTCCATAGGCTTAAGAATTTCAATTATGGTAATCTAAATATGGCAGTTCTTCAGCAGAAACTATCATCACTGTTACATGATAATTACAGAAAACTCAGGGTGAAGTGGGCCCCTTACTTCAGAAAGGAGGACTCTGAAATTCTTAGAAGGTTGGGTAAAAATGATAACTTAGTGATATGTAAACCAGATAAAGGGAAAGGAATAGTGATTCTGAACAAGGCTGATTATCTTGAAAAAATGAAAGTTATTTTGTCTGATGGCTCTAAATTTAAACTAATTGGTGAACCCAACTTTGTTGATATTTACAAAAAAGAAGACAAGATCAATCGCTTTCTTAGAAAGCTTAAACAGGAAAAAGTTATTTCTGATGATGTCTACCAAGAACTATTTGTTACCGGGTCTTCCTTTGGCATTCTTTATGGGCTTCCAAAAATACACAAAGACGGTATACCATTGAGACCGATAATGTCCGCATACAATAGCCCGACATATAATATTTCCAAATTCTTAGTCAAAATACTCAATGAATATGCTTACTCTAAATATTCGTTAAAGAATGGTTATGTATTTCAGCAAGAAATTATTTTACAGTATTGTTCACTAACGTCCCTGTTTCTCAGACAATTGAAATCATTTTGGATAAAGTTTTTAGTAATGATGAGACCTTCTGTGGTTTTAATAGGCAACTTTTTAAAACATTTTTGGAACTTGCTGTGCAAGATGCCACCTTTGTTTTTAATGGGCAGCTCTTTCTGCAGGCAGAGGGGGTTGCCATGGGTTCTCCTTTGGGACCGTTGTTTGCAAATTTTTTTATGGGACATCTGGAGGAGAATTTTCTTAATGATTGTCCTGGGAATTTTAAGCCACTTTTTTATAGACGATATGTTGACGATACTTTTGCCTTATTTAAATTTTCGTGGCAATGCCAGCTTTTTTTAGATTACATAAATGAAGCCCATCCTAACATTAAATTTACGTTGGAAAATGAGAAAGATGACTCCCTGGCCTTTTTGGATATAAAAATAACTAGAGATAACCACCTTTTCAACACAAGTGTTTTTAGAAAGAGTACCTTCACTGGGCTCGGAAACAACTTTTTTAGCTCGTGTTTCCGTAATTTTAAACCACTTTGGTTTTTAGGGCCCTTCGGTACACATCTGATTGGCTCTCCTTTCATCTTGAAATCGAGTTTCTTTTAGAATATTTTGTTAAGAACTCGTTTCCCAAAAAGCTGGTTTTTAACATTATTAGTAAATTGCTAACGAGGTATCTGTCAGCACCCCCCCTTAATTTTAATGTACCTAAATTAACTATGTATGCACCCATCCCATTTATTCATTCAGACAGTTTACGTGTAAAAGTTAGAAATATTATTGAAAAGGAATTTGGTTTTTTGAAACTTAATCTTATTCCCATGAATCCACAAAAAATTGGAGGGTTTTTTAATTACAAGGACAAATTACAGGATTTCATGAAGTCCAATATCATATATAAATTTGAATGCCCAAGATGTCTTGGTATTTATGTTGGTTCTTCACAGAGACTGTTACAAGTCCGTTATTACAGCCATTTGGGATTAAGTTA
>NC_061093.1:52185893-52193393 GCF_015104395.2 Macrobrachium nipponense | reverse complement strand
GAATGAATACGGAAATTGAGGGTTTATAATTATTACTGACATGTCATCTCTCTCTCTCTCTCTCTCTCTCTCTCTCTCTCTCTCTCTCTCTCTCTCTCTCTCTCTCTCTCTGTCAAAAACTGATTTCTTAATAAATACTGGTCACTGTAGTAACAAAAAAGAGGTTAAAATAGAAAGAAAGCGTAATGACTCGGACCTGTCGTTTGTAACATTGTTGTATCTTATGTTTAACAAGTAATATGGTTTTATAAGTGCATGAAATTGTTCACTAATAAATTATAATACTGTAGATATAGATAATATATCTATAAGTGCATCCATTATGATCTGATTTATAGCAAAAAGTGGTGTCTCAATTATCCAGATAATTGATGTTTCACAGGCCTATGTTTTACGATGAAATATATATTTTATGTCTTTTAACCCATCATAATTTTTACTTACAAAGGAGCTTATGTCAACTTAATATTTACTAGTCTTTCACTTTAGCCCAGTAATCAATGACAGAAATCATCTTAAAATGGGACTATTGATAAAAACATTCAAAGGTGATTGACTTCTGCGTGCAATCTTTTCTTAGGAAAGATTTTAATTATTTCCTCTCGGCCGCCGGATAAAAAAAAAGAAAAAAAAATCAGGGAGAGCAAAAGACGCAGTTCTTTAACTTATTGGATCTCTCTCTCTCTCTCTCTCTCTCTCTCTCTCTCTCTCTCTCAAAGGTTATGTCTTGTCTCCATCGGCCTGTCTTATGAAAGGATAGTCTAATTTTTTTATACTTTGCCAGTGTTAACACTTAAATATTCGTAATTATTTCATTGCAATTACTCCATTACATTCAAAGTGGGTTAATCAAATATTTATTCTTATATTGTTATTGGGAAATTATGAGAATAAGAGCAAAAGGACCACTGTCTTGGAACAACAATAGGGCTCGGTTCATTCAAACAGAAAGTGTGAACCCTTGTTGAGTAATTTTGCAGTATTCTCTCCTTTTAAAATATCACATATAGCTGTAAAATCAACAAAACAACTAGAAACAGATTTGTCCTAATATACGTATTTCCAAAATTTATATTACTCCTTATTTATTGCCAGTTTAATATAGGATGTAAAATTATTGACCTTTTTGTTGTTCGTTTTGAGATAAATATCCAATGTGGGAAAATGAAAGAACCATAACATACGGACATACATACACGACCACTTTATGACTTTTTCCATTAGATTATTGTTTAATTTCATCAAATCTAGCATAACTCTGAGAGCATTCATATGCTTAGCTAAAAGTTTGTCTTAAACAATCATGCAAGTTTGTAATATAGTTTTTTCTAACAATTTTTATGTTGGAAAAATTTTTTTTTTTGTAAACAATATTTCCTGAGAGAGAGAGAGAGAGAGAGGAGAGGAAAGAGAGAGAGGAGAGAGAGACGAGAGGAGAGAGAGAGAGAGTTATCAGTTAGCGCACAGAAAAGACTACGAACTCCCCGGCGTCCCTCCCAAAATCGCAATTGTTTCCAGAATCTCTCGTCTTAAGGAGTTGAAATCCTTTCTGAGCCTGAAGCCTTAAACTTGCATTGCAGTTTAGATGACACCAAAGCCAGGTGGAGGTTTTTCAGGTCCTGGTTTGATTTTTTCTCATATGAAAGACGCTGATAGAGAAAAAGTCTGCATTACCTTAAGAATAAAATTATTAAGTAGCAGAAGTGTTTGCAATAGAAATTATAAACAAATGAATATCGTTGAAAACGTAAAGACAAGACTATAAGCAAATACTTTGGTTGTAGCAATTGAAGAATTGTTAGAATTCCGGCATTTTTGTTCACTTGGTGAGTTATATAGGTACTAGAATACGGACTTACGTATGCAGGCCGTCACGCATACAAATAAAGTTCATTCGATACTCTTGCCCGCTGTGGTATTTTCCAAGTGTTAGGCATTATGTTTTAATCCACTTGTCTACTAAGTTTTGATTTGGAAACGTAAGCTGCTCCGTGACTATTTTAATGCTATGGGATATACATTGCACAGGTTCATTCCGAAAACTTTAAAGGCAATTTTTCTGCCTAATACCACAAGTAGCCTTGGCTTCCCTGCTACTGTATACTCTTTTACTGATTCCATGAAGTGTAAATTTGTGGTTTATTGTTAGTTTACTAATCTCCGGTGGTGAATACGCACACAAAAAAACGGTACACTAGACATCGTCCATTCGACAACTTCACAAATGATTCTTCCACTGTTCTTGAATAAATCACATTGCATATTAATTTAGCTGTTACAGATGAATAAAAATAACTTCGAAAGTAAGTGGGAATATTTTTTTCTTACCTGATTACGCAAACATAGTATCCTGAGAGGACCAAGGATGCGGGAAATAGAATTTCCTTCTCTGACAGTGCTCCATGCGACATTTCCGTCTCCGCTGCCTCAAAGAATTCGTCTCTCCGGGGAAGTACTAAAAGCCAAAGGCCAACCGCTGCTGCCTCTGAAATGTAACGAGAAAGTCACTCAGCGCGAAGGTAGATCCAAATCTAAAATTCAAAAGTGAGATTAATTCTGTAGCGGTAGCATCATGTAGCATAGACATTTCTTCTTTCCTGATGTTCAAAAAGAAAGGAAAATTACCAAATTCCCTTGAGAAGTAAAAAATATCTGAGCATAATCCAACGTTTCTAGTAACTAGAAAAAAAACACGGTAAAAGTGAGAGTTTCGTCAGAAATATCAGCGAGCCATTTCTAAGTAGACGTTACATGCCTGTTCCTATCGTTAAAAGTGCATTAATATGATAAAGTGTTTTGGAAACTTTTTAGAATGTTTCTAGACATTAAAGATAATATTTCAATCTACAGTCACAGATTTTTTTAAACTGATTCGTCTGAACAGTCGATATCTAATTTATATTTCTTAGTAAAATATTTACTTGACCTTTTAGTTCACTGGTAGGATTAGACTAAAGCCAAGCTAGATTTTATCCTATGGAAAATGTTTCAGGGATGTCTTCTGTTAAAGTTGGTAGTTCAGCAGATTATTGATCCAAAAGATATTAATGATTCCACTTTTTAGAATTCATACTTATTTTACCATCGCAGAATCAGAGAAAGCTTTACATTCAAAATATCTTATATATCATTTTATTTAAACAAAATCCAGTAAAACCTGTAACTTTTCCCTTGCCTTTCACCTAATAATCTCGGACCCAATCTTCAGAGGCCGAAAGACTTGCAATGATTTTCGCAATAATACGCTATTAGCCCCGTTACACCTTTCAAACTTTTTATTGTCAATTTCAGTTTCAGAGCTGAATGACTTCATAGGTCCCAGTGCTTGGCCTTTTGTCTAAATTCTACATTCAATTCTTGTCAATACACTATTAGTCTTATGGTAATAACAAAAGAAATTAATTGCTATGTGAATCCCCAGCTTTAATGAAATAAATCATGTCATTTTCCAAGGCACTATAAAATATGTTAAGCCATTTTTAGGGAAATCTGACAAAATTGTTTTAAGGTAGGGTCAAAAATACTTATCTACACAACAATAAGTGGGAATTTCAATGACTCGTTGAATAATTCATCCTAAGTGACAGTGAGCCTGAAGGATTAACGGGACCTAAACTACGACTAAGTGTTTTTCCCTTGTTCCTTATTCGATATCTGTTGATAGCCTTCTTATCTTTTAAAAAGGCTGGCTGATGATTTTGAGCTATTATTCATTTACTAGTCAGTACCTCTAAGTTTCTGAGTAGATTATATACTTCTGATTAGGATGATACAAGCCCAAATAACTACTTTTTGAATTATAATAGCGCATATCTTTCTTCTTTTTTTTAGGAATTTGTTTTCCCTGAATTACTGAGAACGGGAGTTGACAGAAACAAGTGGAACATACGTGGGTTAACAAAAGAAATTGTCCAGTTTCAGGAATTTAAAAGTTCCTTAATTTTGACCGAGTATCAACAATCGCATCCTCATTATCCACGAGAATGTTGGCGATGCAACATTTAACAATGGCAGATATGGTGGCCTTCGCTCCGGCATAAAGTGCATCATTGCAATTCTCGTTTGGAAGATATCTAAGGATTTCACATGATCAAATTTCCGAAATGTTTACCATACTTTTGCTGCGGCATCTCTTACTTTTTCCCCATGTACACTTATGATGTAAGTATGCAATAATTCCCAGCTATTCAAGTTTCATTTTTTTTCTCATATCATATTACATCGAAAACACAAACATGAAGAGCTGCATTACTATTTGTAGTGATTTATTTATTTGCAGGAAATAAAAGAAGTTAAGCTATTTAGAAAACATATATCTTTTCCAAATCAAGGTAACGTAGAGGAGAGTGGGAATTAAAAATTATTGTACTGACGAAGTGATTTTAGTACTGATCTGCAGAAGGAAAAAGTGCATGGAATATCGATTTGAAAGGTTCGATGTGTTGTTGTGGACTTCTGCGTGGAATTCTGATGCCCTTAAGCGATGGAAATGTGCACGTTGCGTATAATCGAGGGTCCTTCGTTCGTTTCAGTATTTGACTGGAAGACTGGATCGCATTTGCTTTTCCCATTTACCATTGATTCTAATTATTCCTTTATACACCCTGTGATAAGGGTGTAAGAACACTACCACTGTAGGTCCTGCGTGTCGTAAAAGGTGACTAAAAGGACAGCTGCTGCCTTGCAGTCCTACATTTTAGTAAAAGGTTACGTCCACCGACAATAACTGTGGTTGATGACAGCAATGGCACGCGGTCGCAAAAACCCCTTTGCCAAACGATAAAACAAGCCTGATGTAGTAAAGAAAGGCGCATCAGGCAACCGACCCCTTAATGGAGGGATAACGGTGGGAAAGAAGACTAATTATTCCTTCATCAAAGTTAATAAGTTTTATTTTTCGTTCATGGCCATTTTTCGCAAAAGAGATTAACAATGATAAATCATCATTAGACAAAACAAAACAGGAAAGCGCGCAAGCAACAACAGTCTTTCTTCCACGTAAACAATAGTTTTCCCTAAGCATTTCACTTCAGTGATATCTGTCTCTGCGTTGAAATGGCTTCTGAGAAATCCCAAGATAGGTTAAATGAGCTTTATGGACTTTTAATCCGGACGTTCTGGTGGATTTTCAAGCTTTCGACAAATATCACAGGAGAAGTCATCAGAATACCTTCAAGAAATGTTGACCTCTCTCTCTCTCTCTCTCTCTCTCTCTCTCTCTCTCTCTCTCAAAAACGGGGGTGTACATACACACTTACATTCCAACACGTACACGCCCACGCGCGCGCCCACATACACACACACACACACACATATATATATATATATATATATATATATATATATATATATAATATATATATATATATATATTTATCTGTGTGTGTATTATAGCCTTTCCTGTGAAATTTCTTGCGATAGTAAAATAATAGTTAATAAACCTTTTTTTTACCGAATGCACGAACTTGTAGAGTTTAGTAAAAATCTGATATTACGGGAATGACTCTTTTTAAGTAAGTACAGCTGAGAGAGACGTAATAGGGAAGAGAGAGAGAGAGAGAAAAAGGAAGAGCAATCATCCTCTCCTTTCCTTCCCATTACTGGTTTTTCAGATTTCGTCAACACCGCTGGATACCTCTCGTGAGTTTCCGTGGAACCAAAAAGGACCCAGAAATAAGGTCACTCACCCTTTGCCCTCAGCACATCGTGGTTAACTTTGTTCATTTCAACGATATTTCCATTTATACTTCTATGTCAATATTTCACTTGTTTTTTAAACCTTAGTTTTTAAACTTTGTTCTCTAATTTATAACTTCGAAAATGGGACAGAAGGTCCTGAAATGTCAGCAGAATAAAATATATTGTTAAACGAAAAAATGAAAGAAATTGTCTTTCACCCCAAAATCACTGAAATATATATATCTGTGAGTTTGGGGTTAAAGACAATTCCATTTAATTCCTTTTGTTAATGTATTTAATTCTGCTGACGTTTCAGGACCTTTTGTCTTATTTTCGAAGCTATAAATTAGAGAATAAAAGAATATATATATATATATATATATATATATATATATATATATATATATATATATATATATATATATATATATATATATATATATGCCCACACAGGAGAGGAACTTCTGCGTAAAACAAAAAATGGGAACAGTTTATCCATAAATACCCTACCATCGCGTGAAAAAGGACAGCAAGCGGAGGAAGTCCGGACTCCTGGCAATTCTCGGAAATGTCTCGGATAAAAAAGATGAAAGGAAACAGAATGGAACCAGCTTAGTGTGCCTGACGTTCTCTCTGACGGGCAAACCGAGTCCTAGAGACTTCATTTCCTGCGTTCGTATTCAGTTCTCTTCTACTTTTCTTTTCTTTTTTTTTTTCTTGCTGCGTCTCTTTCCAGAGCTTCTCGAGTTGATGAATGTACTCATACGCGGTTCGTCTTGAGTTTCCCATGAATAACTGTTTCATTTCACCCTCTGAGATCTCGTGATCTATTTTGTCCGATATAGAATATATAAAAAGTATAACTTTATTATTATTATTATTTTAGCACAGTCCTCCAATTCGACTGGGTGGTACTTATAGTGTGGGGTTCCGGGTTGCATCCTGCCTCCTTAGGAGTCCATCACTTTTCTTACTGTGTGCTCTGTTCCTAGGAGCACACTCTTCTGCATGAGTCCTGGAGCTACTTCAGCCTCCAGTTTTTCTACATTCCTTTTAAGGGATCTTGGGATCGTGCCTAGTGTTCCTATGTTTATGGCTTATCCCCATATCCTTCTTATTTCTATTTTCAGTTCTTGATACTTATTATTATTATATTATTATTATTATTATTATTATTATTATTATTTTATTATTATTATTGGCCAAAATTTGACCGAAGATGAACCTAGTATAAGGTTCTAAAGCTTTTATTATCTATAAAAGGCTTTATACTTCACATGCGATATCATTGTGGACCTGCGACCATTATTATTATTATTATTATTATTATCATTATTATTATTATTAGGTAAATTGCAGATAGCAAAATTCAGGACTATTTAATGCGCATTTATGAGAAAAAGGAGATAGCCAATTTTATGTAAACCAAAAAGATAATACGTAACTTAATCACCCAGTGAAGGAAATACGGTTTGGTTAGAAAGGACAACTTTTCTGGATTTTAAGCCAGTGGGATTGTGCACAGTCTAGATAAAAACTCCGTATCGTCCAAAATATTCTCCACAAACCACAAAAAAACCTTAACTTTATCCAATACTGGTTTTCACCTTTGATTTCTTAAGTACATACTGTATACTGTATTTTTATATACAGTTTGTCCAAAGAAACATGTATACCAAATTACAGACTTCTTCCAAATTTACAAACATGGAGGTCAAGGACTATCAGACGGCATTACTATCTACTCTCTCATTCATATCCTAAGACCAAACACATTAAGGCCTTAAGATGGTCCGTCCTTTATTTGAACTCTCCCAATAG
>NC_061093.1:52172009-52179509 GCF_015104395.2 Macrobrachium nipponense | reverse complement strand
GATCTATTTCGGTGTTGCAAGGCCTGTAAACAATTGTGTACATATATATAGGCCGCTCAGAGGCAAATGATAAGTCAGCCAAGATACTTAGGTCTTGCACTGAAGCTGATAATTATAGTTAGTGCTATGCATTTTTACACAAATTGCGTAAATTTACGAATTGTCGCACACCATTTTATAAGATGTTATTGTTTCTCTACTTTGATTTATCTTATCAAATCGTTTAATGATTTAGCTTATCTGACGGTTTGTGTCTACTAGACTCCATTAATTGGAGATATAGTAAATGACAAAATTCATCGGGAATTTCAAGTGATTTCATTTCAAACTTCACTTCTAAAGGAAAATACCTCTTGAATTTATTTTAATATAATATATTCTATCATGTTTTATAACGAATAAATGGACACACGTTCATTTCTTTTTAGTTTTATTCCTCAAATGCTCTCTAAATTTCAGTATTATAAAAGTTTTATAATACCCCATCAGTAAAGAATAGTGGTAATAGCAATTGTAATAACATAACAATATACTAGTCATAATGCTTATTTAGACTTACATACAACCCTCTGGCCAAAGCTTTATTTTGAAGTATTACATGAAACTTACATAATACCAGAATACTCGTATTTCAGCCAAATCCAGTATTCTATGAATGTCAATGCATGGGCGAATTCGTGCAGTTATTGTTACTGTTCATGAAAAAAAATGATATATAAGAAATGCAACCGTCGTTTCAGTGTCGACAAAAGTGCTTTTGATTCAGGGCTCTGATATGCTTGTTTGTTTTTCTTTACTGGACGTGATATACAAGCATAAATGTTTATATGCTTATTATGGTTTGAATATCATTTTATGTTTCTTTCTAGAGTGCAATGTTAGTCATATTCTCTCTCTCTCTCTCTCTCTCTCTCTCTCTCTCTCTCTCTCTCTCTCTCTCTCATACATACATACATACATACATACATACATACATACATACATTACATACATACATACATATATAAATATATATATATATATATATATATATATATATATGTATATATATATATATACATATACATATATACATACATATATAATATATATATATATATATATATATATATATCTATCTATATATATATAATATATATATATATATATATATATATCTATATATATATCTATATATATATATATATATAGATATATATATATATCTATATATATATATATATATATATATATATATATATATATATATATATATATGTTGGTGTCCTCGTATTTATTTACAAACGAGGCACCGGGTTGTTCTTTTGATCTGCATAGCAGACGTCAGTTTGTATAACACCATTTATTCTTAGCTCAGTCTCCATTGACTGTGAAGATATTCTCTAAGTTTCGTTTCAATTGCTTCTTTCTGGTGTGGAGGTAAGTTCTTGAAACACATGGTACAAAATATAAGATATATTCTTCTGGCTTACATCGTTGGATAGATGCAAAGGTTTTGAATAGATGTTCAAACTAAGAGAGGAGGGTAAAGTCTGAGATATATTTCCTTTACAAAATCATAGGAAAGCAAACACTGCTCAATATACAGACAGATGAACTAACATACGTAACTGGGTCAGTCACGTAGGCAAGTCGTCTCATGGAAGAGTCAACATATTTTCCCAGAGAAGGCATTGTTGATATTATTGTCAGCATAGATAATGCTGACCCAGGTGTTCACACGGGCCGGGTGCATCGTCAATCTTTCTGCCTGACCTCCTTGGTCTCTGGCCTGGTTCTTAGTAATGTGCATTACTCTACAGAATGTGTACATGCATTCTTTATTTAATGTACCCTACTAACATATATATATATACTAAATATTATATATATTTATATTATATATATATATATATATATATATATATATGTGGAATTTTTATGAGGTTACCTGATTACTGACTACTGGGCGATCGAGCGATTTTGTCACGTTCATGATAATTATTTTCAGACAGCTCGCATTGCAATTAAACAGAGGTTCCCTGTAACTTTAACGTTATAATAACACAATATAATCTTTTAATTCTTACTGAGGTAAAAATTGAATTAAAAATTAACAAAAGGCATGTCATAATCAATCAGTATCACTAGCAGGTGAGATCATATGATGATATATTTCCCGCTTATAAGGCTTCTGGAATTATACATAATGCCCTTATTTTCCATTGGCTTTAAATGTTAATTAAAAATAATATGATAATCTGTGTACCGTACCCTTAGAAATATGACTAAACATTAGCGATAATGAGCATCAACGACAAGATGTTTCACTTTCAAACGATTATCATTATTCCATCTTACACAGCAGTTTAACAAGAATCATAAAAACGATTGTAGACATAATTTTTCTGTACTGTTATTTTTTTGAGATCTCAAATTGTTGTTTATAATCAAAATCAATGAACGTCTATTGTAAACAAGTCATATTTACGGTATTCTCAAGCGGAGTACCATAACGAATATCGTGGCTGCGAGTCGATTCTCGACCATTCTACTGAGGGGTTAGAGATGTGTATTTCTGGTGATAGAAGTTCACTCTCGACGTGGTTTGGAAGTCACGTAAAGCCGTTGGTCCGGTTGCTGAATAACCACTGGTTCCATGCAACGTAAAAACACCATACAAACAAACAAACAAACAAACATAACGAATATCTACTAAAAGAAATCTAACTATTATCTGTAATACAAAGAGAATGTTCTTAACGTTATTCAAGAAGTTATCTTCCAATACTCTTTCCATAGGAAAAATAGTTGTTGAAAAAAATCTAAAAGAAGAAAAGTTATGATTGCCATAGCAGCACGCGGTGAAAGGAAAATATATGTGATGACAAATGGAATTCCGACTATCTGTCCTAATATAACAAACCTTATGGTACAAGAAACCCGTCTCCAAAATATCTTCCTATATAACTCTCCAGACAACGGCAGATGTTTCGGGCGGATCTTTTTACCATTGCATAATATTTTTTTGTTTTTCTCTATGCCGAACATCATAAACTAATGCAAAACTTCGTCATCTTGACGTTGTTCTTATCACATTTGCTTGTTTTCTCCTATAACCCCGAGAATAGTCAAATCGAAAAATGAATAACAACTTACTAGCTTTAAGATCCCTTGACTAAGAATACTGAGGACACGGCCAAATTGATACGAATTGCGTTTTTTTTTCTTCTTCTTTTTTTTTTTTTTTTTTTTTTTTTTTAAACCAAGTAGCAACTTCCATTCGTAGGACCGAAAGAAGACGGTAAATTATGGCCTATCTTCCAGGGAACCCTCTTTTTTTACAGCTTAATATTTTGTCTTCCGGCGCTGTTTCTTTCCATTACATTCCTTTTATTAATGTCTGTTATAGTTTATACAAAGACAACCTGGCAGGTCCTAACCGATAACTCCTTCCTGAGGAGCATTCTTTCCAGACTCAGCGTTTTATCTGTCACATCAGTTCCTGGATACTCTGCATATGTATAGTAGTATGAATAGGTAACAAGTATGACGAGATTTTGCCAAAGATTCCGTTTTTGTCAATTTCTGATATATCGCAAAACGACAGAAAGGCCTTTAGAAAATATATGTCGAGATAAAAA
The DNA here is from genome assembly GCF_015104395.2 of Macrobrachium nipponense. Lineage (NCBI taxonomy): Eukaryota > Metazoa > Arthropoda > Malacostraca > Decapoda > Palaemonidae > Macrobrachium > Macrobrachium nipponense. Next base: position 52,175,886 of record NC_061093.1, on the reverse strand, counting down.
CTGAATACTAAAGCGAAAGTGCACGGGATATTCCTCAGTATCCAAATGTAAAATAGAATTCCTGGAAACCGTACTGGATTTCACATTCTAAAAGCAACATTAGCCATAGAAACTTTCCTCATACAGTCATTCTAAAAATTCTCACTACAAGTGAGAATACACCATAAACTGGTTAACCCTGTATTGTGTTCGTTTTTTTTTTTAAATTCGAGCGAATCATTTTTATGAGAGGTGAAAGTTTATATTTCGAAAAAAATAGATAAAGACAAGTGACGATAAGGTTGTACGAACCGAAGATTATTAAGTGATATGATCAATGAACTATCTTTGTGATGAAGACCATTCAGGCATGAAAAATTACTTCCCGTTGTCTTTTATGGCAATAAGTAAAAAAAGATTATATATTTTATATGTACTAATATTACTAAGAATGATGTTGGGTATCTGAGATCCAGAGTACAAGAGAGAAGTTTATAAAAAAAAATGTTATCTCGTTATAATTATTTATTTCTAGGAGAGCTCTCACGGGGCACAAGAAAATACCATGAACCATATATTGTGTCACTTTGTGTTTATACCTAGTTCCTCGTTGGACGAGTGGTTACATGCTCGCCTACCGATTCGGTAGTCTGAGCTCGATTCCCCGCACTGCCAACGTGGAATCAGAGGAATTTATATCTGGTAGTTAGGTAATCATTTCTCGATATAATGTGGTTCGGATCCCACAGTAAGCTGTAGGTCCCGTTGCTAGGCAACCAATTGGTTCTTAGCCACGTAAAAAATATCTAATCCTTCGGGCCAGCCCTAGAAGAGTTGTTAGTCACCTCAGTGGTCTGGTTAAACTAAGATATACTTAACTTTTGTGTTTATACCTAAGTAGTCGTTGCAGCTATAAATGTTAATCGTACTGAGAAACTCTCCGTCAACTTTAGCCTTCGAATCTAACAAAGGAAATGATTCATCGTATCACTTTTACGTTCTCCGGTGACCTTAAGCAGAAACTATCATTATTTTGACGTGGGGTCGACAGCATTATTCAGCGGATCTTTAATCCATAGACTATTTCAAGAGATGTGTAGAATAGCCAGAATGTTTCCATAATGCTTCTTTTTGCTGCTCTGCCGTATAAAAAGAAACGCCAGCGTAGAAAAACTATTCCTGATTTGGAATTTTGTTATTCTTTCTACATCATCAGTTCGCAAAATACGAAGTTCTCTAAAATTCCAAAGTGGAAATCTATGAATCTTCTTAAAAATCAGCGTTTTTACTTTTTATAGAAGAATTTCGGCTAAGAAATTGTGGAAATATTTCTCGGTTGTCAAAGGTAAATAATGGAATGGCTAATTTCCTCACGACTCTTTTGGTCTCACTCCGTCAATTCATTTCTCTCTGACATTTTTCTCGACCGCTGTGAATTGTCCTTAAGTATATACAACAATTGATTGTTTATTATAACTAATTCAACCTTTGAAGGAAATAAAGTTGATGCAAAACATTTCTTTTTTCACATTCGTGATAAAGGAATCGTCATTAATCTTTGTGTCAAATAAGGAACCTTGTATAGTATTTTCTTCTGAAAAGTTTCTTTCTTACCTTATCGTCTTTCTCTTCCCCTCTAATGGAGAGGAAGAGATGAAAACATAGGTAACTTAGCCATCACAAACCACAACTAATAATGAAATATTGTCCATTCAGTGTCAAAACAGGTGACTGTGTCAAGAATATACCTTATGACCCTAATAAACCCTTACCTGATGAACTCATAAAAATGGATATTGCATCATTTGAATACCCTGTATTCATTTACTCGTACACATATTTAACCAAGACACACCGCGAACTATAATTCCCGCTAAGCAGACCATGTAGCCACTCAGCAATATCTTTAATTGGGAAAAATTCTCACTCACTAGTATATAAACAATTTTCTAAGGTGTCCACAATAATAAGAATGTTAAAAGTTTCTGTATAATTTATAAACACTTTACAAAGCTTTCGAACCTTTCCCTGGGTTCATCTTCAGTCCATAATGCCTTTTGGTCTGAAGATGAACCCAGAGGAGGGTTTGAAAGCTTTTATAAAGTGTTTATAAATTATACACGAACCTTTAACATTCTTATTGTGGAGACCTTAGAACAATGCCTTTAATATTAAACAATTTTATTCATTACTTCAGCTTAATCATTATACGTCCCTTTACATTTTTTAAGCTAATTAATAACCCAACTTTTAATTCTCTGCCATAAGTTTTAATTTATTTCTCATGTCCTCATTTAAGAGATTGAGGTTTGATGATAATTGGCTGTAACTTTCGCATTTCTTGGTAAGTTCTAGAAGTTTTTGCATCGCATTATTCAGAGTGAGATCGCAGCAGGGGTTTTAAAAATCTCTCTCTCTCTCTCTCTCTCTCTCTCTCTCTCTCTCTCTCTCTGTATATACTTGTATAATGTAAGATTTCTCCTATGTATTTATATCTTATGTCTGGTTTAACGGAGGCATAGGGCAAAGTTTGCAATCATATATTTAAAAGCACTGAAAATGATGAAGGCTTTTCATATGTGTGTATGTTCACATATATATATATATATATATATATATATATATATATATATATATATATATATTATATGTGAGCGTGTGTGTGTGTATATGTATACAATAGTATATCTATCTATCTATATATCTATCTAATCTATATGTATATATATCTATATATATATATATATATATATATATATATATATATATATATAAATATTATGTATACAATACCATTACTAAAACCACTATGAAACATAAAATGACGAAAGAAGTCAGTTTACTTACGGAAGTCCATCAGGAAGTTGAAATTTAGTTTTGCACTTCTGGGAACAGAAGTGACTGCGATTCTTAGCATTAATCTGGCTGTTGATTGGAATAGACAGTTGCTGAACGATAGAAGTTTAAAAACAAATAATGCCTTATTATTGCCAGCTGTTGTAAGTTCACTGGTAGAAAGCTCAATGATGATAGACAATTTTATACTTTATTGAGAATATGAACAAATTCATTGAGTACATATAAGATACAAACTTCGCTCTCTTCCACTCTCCATATATATATATATATATATATATATATATATATATATATATATTTTCTTTCTTTTATATATTTATTATATGATGCGTGTATATATAACCTATATTTATATATATAATATATATATATATATATATATATAATATATATAATATATTATATATACATATATATCATGATATATATACATATATATATATATATACCATAGAGAGAGAGAGAGAGAGAGAGAGAGAGAGAGAGAGAGAGAGACACATATATATGTACGTGTTTGCGTACCTGTCTACTTAAATAGAATTTTTGACAGATGCCAATTGAAATAACTTGTGCCTCACCTACTCACACATCCATCAGTAGTTTGAGTCCACAAAAGAAACACTTTTCCAACTGAGCTAAACTAATTTGTTGTACAGAATTCACTGTGAATTATATAAACTACAGAATAAAATTCTGCGAAAACCTTATCGTTGGTTAAGAGCTCAATTGGCAATGTGGTCTGCTAAGTGGTCTCATCTTTTTCTTTTAATCTTCATTATCGCTCTTGGTGGTCGTCGTCCGGGTAAACTTAGCCATGCAATAAAGATATATTGAGTAAACTAAACAGTAAAACATATTTATATGAAAGGCGAAATAGTCAGACAACGATGGTAAAGGGAATTCGTCAATTACGTGGTAGCTTTGACTCTTAAAACAGAATAGGTGACAGTATTCAGTAAATACGGAACCTAAGAGAGTTCCGATTTTGGCAGAATGTAATGTATAAAGCGTTGGGTTAAAAAAGATTTCCTCTCCACGG
>NC_061093.1:52149509-52167009 GCF_015104395.2 Macrobrachium nipponense | reverse complement strand
CTTAGTGTCAGGAATAGGTGCTATTGCAAGGAGAGCCATGAGTGACCATAAAGACAATTAAGTAAATGGCCAGTCTCTTTACACATCTGAAGTTAACGTTTTATTAAAAGTTCACTGAGAGTCCAATAGAACAAAAATGGATTAAGAGCAACTTTATTCGCTTAATTTCTTTTCTTTCTTAACCTTCTCATCTAACAAAATTTATTTTCAAATCCAGACTGTGTCTTTATATTCCCAGTTTCTTTCCTTTTTTTTTTCTTTTATACCTGACTGTGCTGCATCGTTCAAACTGCCAAGTATTTCATTTTATAAAATATTCTATGTTTTATATTGAATACATATGACTGTCTTTATCTCATTTCTTCGCAGCTTTTTCTTTATAACAATGGAAAAAAAATTTCATGCACAGTTTATTCGTCAAATTAAATCGATGGAAAATGCTTCAGAATTTTTTATATACAATAGTCTGCCAATTATTCAGTTGACAATTTATAAGAATAAACGTCATTTAATTCTTCATGAGCTATATTTTTTCTATTTTGGATATTCGCTCATTTATTTATTTTTTATTTATGTGGCGGTACAATCGTTCAAAATAATTCTGTGGTGTTGTTATGATTATCTTCATTATAGTTTTCCTCTGCTATTTGCACCCTAATTTTTTTTCACTTACATGTTCTCTATGGCACCTTAATACCTTCCATTAAGTATTCAATGGATTTTACATAACTTCCCAACTAACTTAACTTCCCAACTTTGACCTTGAACCTGTCTTTTCAGGCTCCGGGTCTCTTCCCAAAGATCCAAAAATTACTCAAGTTTTCCTACGATTCTATAAGGTCTCATATTTTCTGAAAGACATTCAAATTCTTCTTCACCTGTAATTCATTATGTTTACGTGGTGTCTTTTAATTCCTTCTTCATCAAAGAAATTAATTCTGAAGAAATTTCATTCTTATAACTGTGAGAATAACTCAAGTTGCTTTCTTTCTTTACTGTTCATTCCACCGAAGACTGAGTCATTAGAAATCAAATGGTTATAGTCCTAGTTATCGTTTTGCATCCAATCCAACCATTTAAAGAAAACTGGATAACGATAAAGGTCTCTGCTTTAAAAGTTTGAATTGTTTTATCTTGAAATAATAATGATAATAATAATAATAATAGCGTCGGAGATGATAAACATAAGATACTCAGCACATTTGTTAATTAGCAATGAACATGCATAGATACATCTCGGTTAAAATAAGAAAAAGAAAGAGGAAATAAATGAGATTTCCTCATCACTGACAAGACTTTCATTTTCCACCTTTCTTTTTTCGATAGTCCATTCTGGCTTCTTGCCATATCCTCCAACAGTCATCTTGGAGAGTTGATTGCCTCCCTGTAAATATTCCATAATTCCTGGATAACTGCTTCACCATTGTGTTATGGCAATTGGAAATTTAAAAAAAGGGGGGGTTAATGTTACTGGTCTTAGTTTTTGCAGTTCATTGACAGAAAGCGCTTTGTTCATATTCGTTATGGGGAGGTTTTACTCATTTATGACAACATTTTTAAATTTAGAGCGGCTTTTCCGATTCTAATTTTATTCATATGTAACAATAGTATGATTTAATAAAGACATAGCTTTGTAAAGTGTGTAAGATCAGCAGCTAAATGTCAGTGATTATGAAAAATGTTTGAGTGTTAATATGATATTCGTTTGAAAAAAGAAAAATAGAGATTCCTTAAGATCTTACAAACAACTTCAAACATTGCCTCAGAGAAGGACAGGTGATGGGAATGTGATGATCACCAAAAATACGTTTATTCAGGACCAAAGAAAATTAAGTAAGAATATATTTGCAATTCTGAAAGGATTTCTCATGGAGTAAAATAAAATGTTTTTGTCTGCAAGATTCAGCCACTCGAAATTCCTCGCATTTCTTGCATAAAAGTTTCGCTGATGAAGACAAAGGTAAAATGAGTTCGTATGTTTCCCCCTTTTTCCTCTATGCAATGGTTTGAATTAGTTCCTACCATCTATTTTCGTTCTGTATTTTAGCGATTTTATATTGTTAGCCAATCATCTCTCTCTCTCTCTCTCTCTCTCTCTCTCTCTCTCTCTCTCTCTCTCTCTCTCTCTCTCTCTCTCTCTCTCTCTCTCTCTCTCTCTCTCTCTCTCTGTATGATACTAAGCATCATTATCCAGTGTTATTTGTAACTGATTGTTTGTAAAGGTAGTGTAACTGATTTTTACTTTTTCTATTTTGATTTCATTAGTAACAAAGCCTTTTTTTCTATATAACTGTTAATAAATAAACTAAACTCGAAAGTTATTTTAATAAGAACTGTCATTATTTTAGTTTTTCTACGGAGATTGTCAGCAATACTATTTTCTCATGGTTCTACGATGTCACCTTCTTCTGTACACATGTCAAGAATTCCGCATAAGTTTTTTGTTTCTAAAACGATGCAAAAGTCTTATCTGCAGTTTTCAGCTTTGTTGTAGGAATCCTTACTTTAATAGAGTATGTAGGCAATGAATCTTTTTAAAGATTGTTTTATATAGAGAAAATTACGTTTGCAAATAATGCTATTAATAAAGACAGTCAATGCCAGAATATAATTATACACACTGCAATTAAAAGTCATTTAAGAACTCCTAGGCTAACAAGTCAAAGAATCCTTGACTTGAAATTGTCAATGGAATATGGCCACACGTGGCAGCTCTTCGAGCTTTGTGACTCTTATGTGTGATAAGAATTAAAATGCAAAACATAACAGGGCCTCCTTTAGTAATGTCTTACAATAGTCTTTTGCACAGCAAGACAATGACACTGGCCTCACGAATTGCGAAGTGACTGAATGGAGCTAAAAACTAAATAAGGAACTGGAAACCCCTGCCTTCGAATGAGATGTGTTTTGCCTTTTCATTAAGGTCATGAAGCTAAACAAAGATGAGGAACCTCTTTTCCTGTGCTCTCTTGTGCTCTCATTCAGATCTTTCATAATTACCTCAGGTATGATTCTGATATCTTCTACAATTGTGGATCTTTTCCATATTAAATACCTGTCATATTTTAACTTATATCATTGTTATCATTGCTTGTCAGTGAACCAGCACCGATGTTGAAATGCGCACGTTGTCGTATATTTTGTAATGGCATTGGAACAAATGTCAATGCGAATTTTCTAACTTCATGAGGTAATGCAGATGGAAAGACTGAAGATTTTCTGGTGAGTGGCGTTGCAATCATTTTCTGGATTGATCCGTTTCCTTAACATGGAGACGGATTCAAGGGAATAACTGACCAAGGTTCTGCACTTTCACCCCCCCCCCCCTTTTTTTTTTATGAACAGAGAGCTTAGTCGGACAAACACAAGTTCCTTGAGTATATTGCCTGGCATATCCATCTTCATATAATCAACCGTGCATGTTGAATTTTTAGTTTAATATGTAAAATCTACCTTTGTAATCTAACTATTTGTATTTGTTTGCCCAGATTACTTCTATAATTATCATTGTAGTATTAGTAACAGAAGATTTAGATGGTTTTCGTATGAGAGGATGGTATTACCAACAGAATTACTTGAGTAAATAAAGTAGTTTTTCTATACCAAATTAAAATGGTACTTCCAACAGAATCATTTGGGTAAAGAAATGGATCTGATATAACTAGAGAGAGACTAACCATTTTGCCAGGACAAAGTACAGTATTATCACAGCAGGTTAATTGATCAAAGGGCAACGTCGTGAACTCATCTCTTCTGATGTTCCCAACATCAGAAGAGGAAAGTTTCCCAGACTTCCCGAGATCTCAGTCGCTTCTCAGCCTTCCGGAGAATCTCAAGGGCTTCAGCGACTGCTCAGGTTTAAGCCTTCGAGGGATAGTAGCCTCCTGGAGAGTTTAGAACTCCGAATATTGCGCCAGTTTATCGGCGTCGCATCTGATAGTGTTTCCTTCAAGTATCGAAACGTTCTGACTTTTCCCTGCTGAAAATGTTTGTGTTTATGCGATATTTAACGAATAAAAGAGACATCGGGATTGGAAAACCCTGATGCAAACATGTATTTTCATACGAAAAAATGTGTTTTCGTGCGAAAAAAAATGTGACAACACCACGATGCCCTTATTCATCATTGTCAGAAAGGTGGTTACCCCGTAGGGGGGATAGTGCCGTCAGTGCACCCTCCTGTGGTGCACTGTAGGCATTAATGAACGTTCTTTGCAGCGTGCCTTCGGCCCCTAGCTGCCACCATTTTTTTCACTTTTACTGTACATCCTTCCACATTCCCTTCCTTCCATCTTACTTTCCACCCTCTCTTAACAATTAATTTATAGTGCAACTGCGAGGTTTTCCTCTTGTAACACGTTTCAAACCTTATACTCTCAATTTCCGTTTGAGCGCTGGATGACCTCATAGGTCCCAGTGCAAAACACTATATTCAGAAAGGTGGTTATTCCGATTCTAGGGTGAACCATTAACTCCTGTGATTAAAAGGAACGGGAATTTCTAGTGAAGCTTATTCCATTTTATATTGAATTTATACCACTGAACAAAATAGACATAGATATGGAGAAAAACGTAAAGATAGTAAGGGGCCGAAGAGTATTTCTGTACTTGCTTATAACTGTTCTAAACATGAAACCATAACTTTTGCTTTGTAACCATGTTTTGTAATATGTTCTAATTCTCCCTTTATCTGCACACACACACACAAATATATATATACATATATATATATATATATATATATATATATATATATATATATATATGGGTTTAATATATATTATATTAAATTGATATATATATATATATATATATATATATATATATATATTATATAATATATCGAGCTACAATGTCCTTTAATATCTAATTCGCTCTACCTCGGAATTAATATATTTTCATATATGCTTAACCGAAGGGGAATTTTTTCTCGATAATAGATTTGCCTGGACCAGGGCGCGAACCTATGGATCCTTTCAAACCCAGGAACGTCAGTGAAGCTTTACCTACTACACCACCGGTGGTGTAGTAGGTAAAGCTTCACTGACGTTCCTGAGTTTGAAAGGATCCATAGGTTCGCGCCCTGGTCCAGGCAAATCTATTATCGAGAAAAATTCCCTTCGGTTAAGCATATATGAAAAAATATATTAATTCCGAGGTAGAGCGAATTAGATATTAAAGGACATTGTAGCTCGATATATGTATATGAATCACGGAAATGTGATATGACTTATATATATATATATATATATATATATATATTATAGCCAGCGAAGGAAAGTGAAACACTGTTGTAGCTTCACTTTCCTTCGTGGCTTATAGCTTCATTTATGCATTTATCACGTTCCAAACTTTCGTGATTCAGTTATATATACATACACACACACACTTATTTATATATATATATATATATATATATATATATATATATATATATATAATATACCCCTCTTTTTCACAAACTCACTCAGTAACTCCAGTTCTGTAATTGTCAACCGGAACTGAAGTTTCTCAATATTGGCCAGTCAGCGAAGCTGTAAAAGGAAACGACCTCCGTTCCACGTGAGAGAGCAGTTCAATTTCATTCTGTATCCTTTTTCACTGAAACTTTTTTTTTCGTGGCATTCGGTCAAGGACTCCTCTCTCTAATCATTTGCTAGTTCACTGATTTTCCTCAAATCATCTGAAGGTGTTTTTCCACGCGAAATTTTCAGAAGCAAAAGGAGGCTTTTGATGTCATTAGTGATAGTTCCGAGATGTCTATGTTCTTTGATTACTACTGTAGTAGTCGTTTAATACATAGGATTGAATTAATTCTGTGTATGATTATATCGATTATATATACATATATATATATATATATATATATATATATATATATATATATATATTATATACTATATATATAATACATATATATACTTATATATATATATATATATATATCTATATATATATATATATAATATATATATATATATACCTATATATATATATATATATATATATATCGACCCCGTATAGAAAAAGGGCTAAGCTGAGCATATATTTACCGTGGTTAATCTCTCGGCTCATGTGTTTAGATTGTTTCACTTTGCATTCGTAGTGCTTAGTCTTTTTTTTCTATATCAGTTTTTTGTGCTCTACAAAATCGTCAGCTTAAATGAAAGCAAATATATATTTCATTGACACTGATTGTCAATGTACATTAATCAAGTTTTATCCATGCAAGTCACATCATAAGTATTCCACTTAGGATGTTATATTAGGTGTAGAATAGTATTTTATATATGCACTTTTTATCTTTTATTTTGCGTACTTTTTTTTTAGTGGGACGGCCTCTTGGATTGTGTTTTCTTAGTTAGTATTGCAATGTGTCTTATTGTCAATTGTCTCTATTTTAAGTATATTTATTGTCTCATATTTTCGAAATGTGTTACTTTAGGTAACACATGTTGTGCTTTGTATTTCTTCCAATTTGATTATGTAATTTTGGTTCTCAGTTCTCACAATTCTCGGTTTGACATTGAATAGACGCCAAGTGACACTTTTGGTACGAAATAAAGACAAAAAAAACCTTATATACCAGTTCAGATGAGAAAGAATTTCCTGTGGATCGAGAATGACTCTGATTAACCTTTCATTTTTGTAAGAATAACGATTAATCCGTCAATTAACATTCCTTGGGGAGGAACTCAGCACTTCGGTAATTATAAATAATCGTGACTCAAACCAGATGGCGTGCAAGAACTTCTCAAAACAGGCTGGACACTTCACTCTAATGACACTTGAAGGAATTTTTTCTCTTCTATTCAAAAGTTCCATGGCCCAAATGAGGCCAAATGAATGAAAATGACTCACGTGAATTCGGTGATGCCAAATAGTTGTACTATTTGGATAATTTACCTCTCGAAGTTTTTCGTTGTCAGTTACTGTCTAAACCCTTGAAGCTCTCAGATATATATATATATATATATATATATATATATATATATATATATATATATATATATATATTTATATATATGTATATATATATATATATATATATATATATATATATATATATATATTATATATGTAGATATATATGTAGATTATATATATATATATATATATATATATATATATATATATATATATATATGTAGATATAGATATATATATATATATATATATATATATATATATATATATATATATATATATATATGTATAAATGTAATCATCTACATATTATATATAATGTATATATAAATATATATATATATATATATATATATATATATATATATATATATATATATATATATATCTACATATATAATATAGTATATCTATATATATATATATATATATATATATATATTATATATATATTATGTAGATATATATATATATATATATATATTATATATATATATATATATAAATGTATATATATATATAATATATATATATATATATATATTTTTTTTTTTTTTTTTTTTTTTTTTTTTTTTTTGTTTTTTTACAAGAACATTAGATAAATCCATTACAAAAATTTGGGATGCTTGTCTGCTTTCCAAGTAATGGTATAATATAATTCTGCTATTTTTATTCTTTTCATAACCAACAGCTGTTTCGACTATCCATGGTCGTCTTCAGCGCTAATCTGGATTTACAATGGATTTACGTAATAACATATGGCAGAGTTCAGCCAAAAAATAACGAAAGATAAGTAGAGAAAATAACATTTTAACTTTGTTGGACGGGAACGAAATCAGGACGGCCAGTGACGTTATCAAGTCGGCCAATTGAGAGGATATAAGTTTATATCGATTCTGACCATTACAAATCACCGTCGAGCTTGGTGTTTTTTCGTAATTAGAATCGATATGAAACCCCCTCCACCATGTTAGCCGATGGTCTCAAACGCAGAAAGGTATCTCACCCGAGAGGGAAAGATCATTTGAGGAATTTATGAGAAGTTCTCACTTTGATGCATTTTTCTGTGATCTTTATGATCTTAAGAGATTCGTTCCCAGAAGTCATCAGATTATATTGAGCTTAGTCACGTGGGGGCATTACTAGGGGTGGAAATAGAATATTCCAAATCCCCTCTTTCCAATGATTAACCAGTTTGGAGTAGATAACATAATATCGTTACAAATATGTATTAATGCACAGGTGAACGGTGCAATTTCCGTCATGCTAATGAAAGTAATCATTGATGAACTCGATATGTTCAACAATGATAGTTTGTTCCAATAACGCAACAGAAAGAAACTACAAAACGCATGGTTTTATAAAAGAAGGCCTTGTGAGAATATGAATAACTGTCAATGAATGTATAAACCTGATTCATTCATTTCAAGCGAAATATGTAAAATGAGCTCACCCTCAAAGAAGAATAATTAAGGATTGAACTGAGGCTCTAACGAGTTCTCTGATCCAAGTTCTCTTTTCCCAATTGTCTGATGTGAGCATTTGTTTTTCAGTAGTCTTGATGTTCATTGTCATTGTCAGTTTATTTTATATTCTGTAAATTTCTACTTCCAGTCCTCTTCAAGATGTGTTATGAAACTAAAGCCTTACACCTACTATATACGTATATATATATATATATATATATATATATATATATATATATATATATATATATATATATATATATATATATATATATATATATATATATATTATATATATATATATATATATATATACATATATATATATATATATATATATATATATATATATATATATATATATATATATATATATGTGTGTCTAATAAAAGGAGCCCATAAAAACACCAAAATGTAGAGAGAAAATACTATATTTCAGAGACTGCTGTCTCTCTCTTCAGGTATATGGCTTCATATACCTGAAGAGAGAGACAGCAGTTTCTGAAATATAGTACTTTTTCTCTCTACATTTTTGGTGTTTTTATGGGCTCCTTTTATTAGATGGAATTCTGTTGTTACAGAACATTTTTACCAGTCATATATATATATGTATATATATATATATATATATATATATATATATATATATATATATGATATATATATATATATATATATATATATATATATATATATATATATATATATATATATATATATATATATATATATTTACTATATATATATTTATATATATATATATATATATATATATATATATATATATATATATATATATATATATATATATAGTATATATATATGTATATATATGTATATATATATCTATGTATATATATATGTATATATATCTATATATATATATATATATATATATATATATATATATATTATATCTATATACATATATATATATATATATATATATATATATATATATATATACTGATATAGATAGATAGATATGAATATATATTTATATATATATATATATAATATATATATATATATATAATAATATATATATATATTTATATGGTGCGTATAAAATTTATAGAGACATGCAGAAAGAGTGAGAGAGATTAGGAGGAGGAAGAGGAGGAGAGGAGGAAAGAAAGAGACAGAGAGACAGACAGACATATAAATCGGTAGCCGTCTGAGTGCAATTGACCACAAATTTCCAAAACGATTCCATTGCAACCTTCGAAGCTCAAGAATATCTAACCTCAGCCTGAATCGATGGCACTTATTGTCAGCAACCTGTCGGAATATGGCCTAATGAAACCTCATTCAAAGCCTCTTCAAACCGTCTGCTTCACATTTGTATAGGTTTAATTTACATATTTAATGGATTAACATTTTGCGCTTATATTTATCTATTTGTTTAATTTTTTAGTTTACTTAAACATTTTGGTTATTTCTTTGTGGCCAAAATTCATTTTACAGTAGAGTCTTGTTTCTGTGAGCGGTCAGTGACCACAGATCTCATCATTCGATCATACATTTATATCTGCCTAAACTGCAGGAGTTGTCAAAGTGGTCGGTATCGACCCCCAGGGGTCAATAGGACCATCCAAAGGGGTCTATGAATAGTCAGGCGGTCAAAAGGGGGTCGATGTTACTAACGTGTCGGAGAATTAAGTTACATATAATCGTACATCTAAAGTTCCAAACATATTTTCTTACTAGGTGTTACTTTTCTTCTATCATACTGAATGTCAAGTACTAAACTAATACTACTCAGATTGATTCTGACATTGTTTTTCTTTTTAATTATTAAATGCTAGTCCAGGTGGTCGATAGAAAATTTGAAACTACATAAGGGGGTCGTGGAGTTAAAAAGTTTGAGAACCCCTGCTTCAAGCGAATTCGCTCCATTAAGAGTTATAATTTTAGATCTAGAAAATACCGCTTAGAATAGATTTAATCTTACATGTCACCGATATTAATAATAACAAACCCGCTGCCCACCTCCGTCTTTTGTGTGTTCAACGGCCGTGGTTCTTAACCTTTTCATTGACACGCCCCTCTTAGAGTTGGTCCTTTCTTTTACACCCCCCCCCCCCCAACCCAACCCAGCCCCCCGCAACTTGCCCCTTTTGCATCTATGAATAAAATTCCCTTCCTGATTTAAAAGAAAATAAAATAAAATGAGAATGAGAAGGGGTTTCGAAGGACAGGATAGATAGATAGATAGGTAGATAGATAGATAGATATGTATTATATACAGTATATCTATACGTACGCTCGACAAGGAAACTTAAGATACAGTTTTTTTTAATCTTCGGACATACATTGTTTAATAATGCCACACCTGGCAACTCTTGAAAAAGGGGGCGGAGCTTTAAAATCATAGCGTTTGTTGCTTTCTTGATTCCATCAACTTTACAACATAAAGATTCTGTTGAGGTCCTATAATCTTTTATACTTGAATATAGAAACAGGCTCTATATTATTCGTTAATGTTTGTTTGCCAACGTCAGTCAGGGTAAAATATCGATCATCTTTTTTTAAAACCCACTGTGAAACTTTATTTATAAGTACTGTTTGACACTAAACTGACGTAAAAGTCATACGTAATTAAAGACGGATCTTAAACAATGAGAGACAGGGTTTTAAAATTTGGGCAGTACTAGTGGAAATTGTGAGGAACAATACAGTAAAGAATGAAATATTTTGACGATAGAGAGAGAGAGAGTGCGCAAGCATAGGCCTATCTATAGAGATACTTAATTCATTATATTTACTTTGAAATATTGAGTGATAATATTTTTTTCAAATGTGTTTTAAAAGTGGAGAGAGAGAGAGAGAGAGAGAGAGAGAGAGAGAGAGAGAGAGAAGCAAAATCTACTTATATGAAAGCTTAGGCCTATTTATAACTACTCAATTTCATTATATTTTCTTTGGGAGATTGAGCGGTAATATATATATTTTTTGAGTGGTAATATATATATTTTTAAAGTATGTTTTAGAAGTGGAGAGAGAGAGAGAGAGAGAATTATAGTACTGGTGACGGACTTGTGACGGGGGAAAGGCAGAAGAAAATACGTATAATGAATTAAGTATCTCTATCGATAGGCCTATGCTTGCGGGATATGATATGACTGCCAAGATCGTGCTGCACTATGCTAGATAAAATTTGAAGGATCATAATATGCAAGTTAATTCTCTAAGAAATTCATACCCTAATCTTGATTACATTCGAAAGTTGCCGTAGCATTCAAAGATTGTAAAAAGACGTGGAAAATTTTAGATACAGGGTGCAGTCATTCATGCTCTCTTGATATAGTCTTTACTTTTGAAAATCGGGTTTCATCCACAAATCATTCACGAAAAAAGCTGTGTTAAGTAAAAATATTTATTACCACAAATAACTCAACATGTATTGCACAGGTAATTAAAGTTTTATATCGTGGGAGATCTTTCAGCCTCGCGGCAAAGAAATGCAGTCATGTTGGGCTGTAGGCTACTACGAACTGCTTTGTAATGGGAGCATATAGCCAGAAAATCTTTGAGCTGACATGCTACTTTAACCTTGATTAAGATTTATGTTTAAAGACAGTAGCTTTGTAAACAGCAACTATAGTAGCATTCAATCCATGTCAACTTCAAAGTAATGAAAATGTGAAATCCGTTACGTTAGCAAGCATCCAGCATCATAGAAAACGCTCTTGCGGATGCAACTAGATTTGTTCAACCTACATTAGCCGTCGCAAGCTCGCAACATTGAGTGGCATTGACGTCAGCTAATTTTAATCGCTTTGGGATGCAAACATAAGTTTGTAGAAACTAAAATAATTGCATTCACCACTTACGATGATGCAATATATTCCCGTTCATGAAGCAAAACGAGTAAATATTGTCGTCGTGATACATAGTGCTAAAATCAGAAATTCACATTCTATCTACCAGATCTCTATGAACGAATCCATCTGAGAAATTCCAATTAAATCGGACATATATCGTGTTATTAAGTATCTGAACGGTTTTGCTTTGCAGTTTTTAACTTATATAATATAATTTGCAGTATATTTTCATATTCTACAGTACATTTAGCGATATTATGTCTTTTCAGTAAAAACAAATGGGAAATTGGATGAACGAGAGCTAATGAAAACTGTATCTTTAGTTTTTCTTAACGAGTACGATACATATATATATATATATATATATATATATATATATATATATTTTCATATATATATATGTATATATATATAGATATATATATATATATATATATATATATATATATATATATATATATATATATATATATATATATAGTATGTGTGTGTGTGTGTGTGTGTGTGTGTGTGAGAGATGAGAGAGAGAGAGAGAGAGAGAGAGAGAGAGAAGAGGGATGAAATAACATACGCATTGTCACTTTCAGCAGCAAAAGGAAGAGGACCGGGTAGGAGTGGAATATATTCCGTCTTGAAACGAATTGAGTTAATCAACTTTTACCGTAAGGAGCTGAGCACAAAAGCTTTTAGGATCTTCTCTTAACGACGGGAGTGAACACAAAGGGATTTTTCTTTAAAGGAAATGCAGAAACAGACAGGATAGTGCCGAGGTTGGGTGAAAAAGACAGTGAACTCTTTATTTGAAAGTTGCTTATACGCAAGGAGGAGGGTGGGGTTATTGGTAAGCCATTAGTCTTCCGAGGGACGAAGAATTTTTTCGGGAAACAGGTCTGAACTTCGTGACGACGCTGGTGATCTATTTCGGTGTCGCAAGGCCTGTAAACAATTGTGTACATATATATAGGCCGCTCAGAGGCAAATGATAAATCATCCTAGATACTTAGTGCTATGCATTTTTACACAAATTGCGTAAATTTACGAATTGTCGCACACCATTGTATAAGATGTTATTGTTTCATCTACTTTGATTTATCTTATCAAATTGTTTGATGATTTAGCTTATCTGACGGTGTGCTCTACTAGACTCCATTATGGGGAATTTCTAGTGATTTCATTTCAAACTTCACTTCTAAAGGAAACTGCCTCTTGAATTTATTTTATTATAATATATTGTATCATGTTTTATAACGAATAAATGGACACACGTTCATTTCTTTTTAGTTTTATTCCTCAAATGCTCTCTAAATTTCAGTATTATAAAAGTTTTATAATACCCCATCAGTAAAGAATAGTGGTAATAGCAATTGTAATAACATAACAATATACTAGTAACAATGCTTATTTAGACTTACATACAACCCTGTGGTCAAAGCTTTACTTTGAAGTTTTTGATGAAACTTACATAATACCAGAATACTCGTATTTCAGCCAAATCCAGTATTCTATGAATGTCAATACATGGGTGAATTCGTGCAGTTATTGTTACTGTTCATGAAAAAAAAAAATGATATACAAGCAATGCAACCGTCGTTTCAGTGTCGACAAAAGTGCTTTTGATTCAGGGCTCTGATATGCTTGTTTGTTTTTCGCTACTGGACGTGATATACAAGCATAAATGTTTATATGCTTATTATGGTTTGAATATCATTTTATTTATATATATATATATATATATATATATATCTATATATATATATATATATATATATATATATATATATATATATATATATATATGTTTGGTGTCCTCGTATTTATTTACAAACGAGGCACCGGGTTGTTCTTTTGATCTACATAGCAGACGTCAGTTTGTATAACACCATTTATTCTTAGCTCAGTCTCCATTGACTGTGAAGATATTCTCTAAGTTTCGTTTCAATTGCTTCTTTCTGGTGTGGAGGTTAAGTTGTTGAAACACAAGGTACAAAATATAAGATATATTCTTCTAGCTTACATCGTTGGATAGATGCAAAGGTTTTGAATAGATGTTCAAGCTAAGAGACGAAGGTGAAGTCTGAGATATATTTCGTTCACAAAATCATAGAGGAGCAAACACTGCTCAATATACAGACAAATGAACTAACATACGTGACTGGGTCAGTCACGTAGGCAAGTCGTCTCATGGAAGAGTCAACATATTTTCCCAGAGAAGGCATTGTTGATATTATTGTCAGCATAGATAATGCTGACCCCAGGTGTTCACACACCGGGGTGCATCGTCAATCTTTCTGCCTGACCTCCTTGGTCTCTGGCCTGGTTCTTAGTAATGTGCAATACTCTACAGAATGTGTACATGCATTATTTATTTAATGTAACCTTTACATATATATATGTGTGGAATTTTTATGAGGTTACCTGATTACTGACTACTGGGCGATCGAGCGATTTTGCCACATTCATGATAATTATTTTCAGACAGCTCGCATTACAATTAAACAGAGATTCCCTGTAACTTGAACGTTATAATAACACAATATAATCTTTTAATTCTTACTGAGGTAAAATTTGAATTAAAAATTAACAAAAGGTATATTACAATCATTCAGTAACACTAGCAGGTGAGATCATATGATGATATATTTCCCGTTTATGAGGCTTCTGGAATCATAAATAATGCCCTTATTTTCCATTGGCTTTAAATGTTAATAAAAAAATATGATAATCTGTGTACCGTACCCTTAGAAATATGACTAAACATTATCGATAATGAGCATCAACGCCAAGATGTTTCACTTTCAAACGATTATCATCTTTGTCTCATCATACACAGCAGTTTAACAAGAATCATAAAGACGATTGTAGACATAATTTTTCTATACAGTTATTTTTTTGAGATCTGAAATTGTTGTTTATAATCAAAATCAATGAACGTTTATTGTAAACAAGTCATATTTACGGTATTCTCAAGCGGAGTACCATAACGAATATTCGGGCCGCGAGTTCGATTCTCGACCATTCCACTGAGGAGTTAGAGATGTGTATTTCTGGTGATAGAAGTTCACTCTCGACTTTGTTCGGAAGTCATGTAAAGCCGTTGGTCCCGTTGCTGAATAACCACTGGATCCGTGCAACGTAAAAATACTATACAAACAAACAAACAAACATAACGAATATCTACTAAAAGAAATCTAACTATAATCTGTAATACAAAAAGAATGTTGTAAACGTTATTCAAGAAGTTATCATCTCATACTCTTGTTGTTGAAAAAATCTAAAAGAAGAAAAGTTATATTTGCTACAGCAACACGCGGTGAAAGGAAAATATATTTGATGACAAATGGAATTCCGACTATCTGTCCTAATATAACAAACCTTATGGTACAAGAAACCCGTCTCCAAAATATTTTTCTTTATAACTCTCCAGACAACGGCAGATGTTTCGGGCAGATCTTTTTGCCATTGCATAATATTTTTTTGTTTTTCTCTATGCAAAACTTCGTCATCTTGACGGTGTTCTTATCACATTTGCTTGTTTTCTCCTATAACCCCGAGAATAGTACAATCGGAACCTGAATAACAGCTTACCAGCTATAAGATCCCTCGACTAAGAATACTGAGGACACGGCCAAATTGATACGAATTCAGTTTTTTTTTTTCTTTCTTTTTTTTAAACCAAGTAGCAACTTCTATTCGTAGGACCGAAAGAAGACGGTAAATTATGGCCTATCTTCCAGGAAAACCTCTTTTTTTACAGATTAATATTTTGTCTTCCGGCGCTGTTTCTTTCCATTACATTCCTTTTATTAATGTCTGTTATAGTTTATGCAAACAACCTGGCAGGTCTTAACCGATAACTCCTTCCTGAGGAGCATTCTTTCCAGACTCAGCGTTTTATCTGTCACATCAGTTCCTGGATACTCTGCATATGTATAGTAGTATGAATATGTAACAAGCATGACGAGATTTTGCCAAATATTCCGTTATTGTTAATTTCTGATATATCGCAAAACGACAGAAAGGCCTTTAGAAAATATATGTCGAGATAAAAACTGAATACTTAAGCGAAAGTGCACGGGATATTCGTCAGTATCCAAATGTAAAATTGAATTCCTGGAAACCGTATTGGATTTCACATTCTGAAAGCAACATTAGGCATGAAAACTTTCCTCATACAGTCATTCTAAAAATTCTCACTACAAGTGAGAATACACCATAAATCGATTAACCCTCTATTGTGTACGTTTATTTTTAAATTCGAGCGAATCATTTTTATCAAAGGAGAAAGTATATATATCGAAAAAAAAATAAATAATAGGAAGGACTACTGTGGATTTCACATTCTGAAAGCAACATTAGCTATGGAAACTTTCTCATACAGTCATTCTAAAAATTCTCACTACAAGTGAGGATCCACCGTGAACTGTTTAACCTTGTATTTTGTGCACGTTTTTTTTTTAAATTCGAGCGAATCATTTTTATCGGGGAAGAAGTTTATATTTCGAAAAAAACATTAGGTAAGGACAAGTGACGATAAGGTTGTACGAACCGAAGATTCTTAAGTGATTATGATCAATGAACAATCTTTGTTATGAAGACCATTCAGGCATAAAAAATTACTTCCCGTTGATTTGGAATATTTTTATTCTTTCTACATCAGTTCGCAAAATACGAAATTCTCTAAAATTCCAAAGTGGAAATCTATGAATCTTCATAAAAATCAGCGTTTTTCCTTTTTAAAGAAGAATTTCGGCTAAGAAACAATGGATACATTTCTTGGTGGTCAATAGTAATATCCTGGTCTCACTCCGTCAATTCATTTCTCTCTGACATTTTTCTCAACCGCTGTGAATTGTCCTTGAGTATATACAACAATTGATTGTTTATTATAACTAATTCAACATTTGAAGGAAATAAAGTTGATGCAAAACATTTCTTTTTTCACATTCGTGATAAAGGAATCGCCATTAATCTTTGTGTCAAATAAGGAACCTTGAATAATATTTTCTTCTGAAAAGTTTCTTTCTTACCTTATCGTTTTTCTCTTCCCCTCCAATGGAGAGGAAGAGATGAAAACATAGGTAACTTAGCCATCACATACCACAAATAATAATGAAACATTGTCCATTCAGTGTCAAAACAGGTGACTGTGTCAAGAATATACCTTATGACCCTAATAAACCCTTACCTAATGAACTCATAGAAATGAATATTGCGTCATTTGAATACCGCGGATTCATTTACTCGTACATATTTAACCAAGACTCACCGCGAATTATAATT
>NC_061093.1:52142009-52147009 GCF_015104395.2 Macrobrachium nipponense | reverse complement strand
AATTATGAAAGCAATTCATTGAGCACATATAAAATACAAACTTCGCTCTCTTCCACTCTCCATATATATATATATATACTATAATATAATATATATATATATATATATATATATATAGTATATATATATTATATATATATATATATATATATATATAAAACACACACACACACACACATCTATATATATATATATATATATATATATATATATATATATATATATAATATATATATATATATAATCTAATAAAAGGAGCCCATAAAACACCAAAATGTAGAGAGAAAAGTACTATATTTCAGAGACTGCTGTCTCTCTCTTCAGGTATATGAATGAGAGAAAAGTTTACAGAAAAGGTGGTATTTTATATCCAAGAGATACGGTGGATGCTATCCTCAACTTTTGGGATAATAAGTGGGGTATCTTAATGAATTCCTCTCAAAATTAAACGCATTAGTGCCCAGCATCAATTTAAAGTTGAATGGAAACAAACAACAAAATTCCCTACTTGATGTTTTAATAATCACAGACACGACAGAATACAAATTTACCATATACAGAAAACCAACGTTTCTCACTTTCATATATTCACTACTTTAGCTATCACGACATACTATCAAGATAGGTGTAACTAGCAACCTATTCTTAAGAGCCTTACGAATTTGTTCCCCAGATTTCCTGGAAAAGAATTTGAACTAATTCGCAGCAACTTCGTCTTTAGATATCCTGACCATATAATTGAGTAAGCAATTCAAAAAGCAAACGATAATTTTCTACCGATCCCCAAAACTAAAGACAAGACCCGAACACACCCAACAATAAAATAAAAATTCCTCACCAGGAGACGATTAAGAGAGTAACCCACACCCTTGGGAAATCCAACCCTTTTGCATTTACCTACAAAAACACCTTAGCCAAATCCCTGATTAACGTCCAACAAAAGACATCTTCCAAAGACTCTAGGGTCTATGAGATGCCATGCCAGGACTGTGACCAATCTTACATCGGATTTACAGTAAATCACTTCCCCAGAGATTAATACAACACAAACGGTCAGTTAGTATGGACAACAGAAACTCGGCTATTTTCACCATATAAATGAACATAACCATAGAATAAACTAGAATTTAATTGTCACGTGTAATTTATAGCAGCAACTGCCGGTACAAGAGTCAAATGATGGAATCGGTCCTTAACTAAAAGAAAAGAAGCAGGTAATGAACATCTCAAAAGGCGCGTGGATTTCAGATGTCGTCGACGAAGTTTTCATTCAACCAACGCTTAAGAAGATTAAAGGAAGATTATCAGCGGGGTGACCTAAATTGGCTTACTTGTGGACGGATCTCTTGGTATAAATACCACTTTTCCTGTAAACTTTTCTCATTCATATACCTGAAGAGAGAGACAGCAGTCTCTGAAATATAGTACTTTTCTCTCTACATTTTGGTGTTTTTATGGGCTCCTTTTATTAGATGGAATCCTGTTGTTACAGAACATTTTTCCAGTCATATATATATATATATATATGTATATATATATATATATATATATATATATATATATATATATATATATATATATATATATATATATAATATATTATATATATATGAATAATTATCACATCGAACATGATCCATTTATATATCAATTCAAGCTACAAATGTCCTTTAATATCTAAATTCACTTTACCATTCAAATGATATATTTTCATATATGTACCGAAGGGGAATTTTTTAGTTGATAATAATTTCGTCCCCCCATGGGATCGAACCACCGTCCAAGTGGACGGGGACGAAATCAGGACAGTCAGTGACGCTATCCAATCAGCCAACAGAGACGCTATAAGTTCATATCGATTCTGACCTTACAAATCACCCTCGATCTCGGTGCTTTTTGTAATTAGAATCGATATGAAACCCCGTCTACCATGTTAGCCAATTCGAGCGTTTGACAGCACGTAGCCTTTTGTTATGAATAATTATCACATCGAACCGTGATCCATTTATATATCAATTCAAGCTACAAATGTCCTTTAATATCTAAATTCACTTTACCTCCCAAATGATATATTTTCATATATGTACAGAAGGGGAATTTTTTAGTTGATAATAAATTCGGTCCCCCTATGGGATCGAACCACCGTCCAAGTGGACGGGGACGAAATCAGGACAGTCAGTGACGCTATCCAATCAGCCAACAGAGACGCTATAAGTTCATATCGATTCTGACCTTACAAATCACCCTCGATCTCGGTGCTTTTCGTAATTAGAATCGATATGAAACCCCGTCTACCATGTTGCCAATTCGAGCATTTGACAGCACGTAGCCTTTTGTTATGATAATTATCACATCGAACCGTGATCCATTTATATATCAATTCAAGCTACAAATGTCCCTTAATATCTAAATTCACTTTCTGAGGAATGTCAAAGCCCGTGACATACAACGATGTCTCATGCATATCATATCATATATTATTTCTAATATCATAGCGAATCCCCCTCTTTATGTTACAAATATATATATATATATATATATATATATATATATATATATAATATATATATATATATATATATATATATATATATATATATATATACACACATATATATATATGTTTGTAACATAATGAGGGGGATTCGCTATGATATTTTAAATAATATATGATATGATATGTATGAGACATCGTTGTATGTCACGTGCTTTGACATTCCTCAGAAATTGGGAATCATCGTTTTTAGCTTCCCATGAACACAGAGAACATCTCAGCTTAGGAATGCTGATATGTCTTGTTGAGCGGTGTGATATTAAAAACCTTACCTAAGCAGGTCAACGCTCGTCTGTCGTTATGGGCGTTTGTCAGAGATGACTTTGAAACTGGTTATGAGTGGTTTCTGGGAATGATCAGTGTGTGTGCAAATTCGTGCATTCGTACGAGCTATGTCCGTTCATAATAGCATGTAATTAGCCAGAACCATAGAGACTGTTACGAGGAGAGAAGGCAGAGCCGGGATGGCTCTGCCAACGTTTTTCTGTTTAGTGAAGTGAAACTAGCTGAAATGGGTAAGAATTACTGTGCTTTGGCCAAAGGTGTGGCTTGACTATTTTTGATATTTTGTAAAGATGTTCTATTTCATTTAATCTTTTGACTTTTTATTTACAATTGTGTATGCTTACCAGTTTGTTCTCCTGTTCTTTTAACAGGTGATTCTAGCAGAGGGAACTATTCTAGTAGAGGGAACTATAATTGGAGAAAGTGGGATAATTCATTTGGAGAAATGGTGTTGACTAATTACTGTGTTGACTAAACTAATTTTGGTGTTAGATTAATTACCGAGGGTTATCTGAATTATTCAGTTAATCATTCTGTTAAGAATATGAGTTATTCAGTTAATACTTTGCTTTTAAATAAATGCATATTTTTGTAAGTTCTGACTCTGATTTGATGACCTAATGAAATGGAGGGGAGGTATGACAAGAGAGAGAGAGAGAGAGAGAGAGAGAGAGAGAGAGAGAGAGAGGGGGGGGTGAAGGAGCTGTTGGGTGTCAGGAGAGAGAGAGAGAGAAAATGTATTGCCAACTACCAGTTGTCTTTTGTTCTGGCTTTTGCTACAAAAATGAATAACGAGATACTTGTTTTCTCCGTTATTATTATATATATATATATATATATATATATATATATATTTATTTATTTATGTATAGTTGTGTGGTGTGTATATACGTATATTTATATATAGAGATAGAGAGATATAGAGAGAGAGGGAGAGAGAGAGAGAGAGACATATTATGTACGTGTTTGCGTACGTGTGTACTTAAATAAAATTTTTGGCAGATGCCATTTGAAATAACTTGTGCCTCACCTACTTCCACATCCATCAGTAGCTTGAGTCCACAAAACAGACACTTTTTCAACTGAGCTAAACTAATCTGTTGTACCCAACTCACTGTGAATTATATAAACTTCACAATGAAATACTGCGAAAACCTTATCGTTGGTTAAGAACTCAATTGGCAATGTGGTCCGCTAAGTGGTCTCATCTTTTTCTTTTAATCTTGATTATCGCTCTTGGTGGTCGTTGTCCGGGTAGACGTAGCCATGGAATAAAGATATACTGAGTGAATTAAACCGTAAAATATATTTATATGAAAGGCGAAATAGTCAGACAACGATGGTAAAGGGAATTTTTCAATTACGTGGTAATCTTGACTCTTAAAAAAGCATAGGTTACAGTATTCAGTGAATATGGAACCTATAAGAGAGAGTTCTGATTTTGGCAGAATGTAGAACATAATGTATAAAGCGTTGAGTTAAAAAAGTATGTCTCTCCACGGTCTACAATTCGTTAATAGTGAGCAGATTTTGTTCCTTCTTCAGATAAATTGTACGAATGGGAACTATAACTTGTTCCCTGACTTCTTCAGGGGCTTGGTTTTCAGTATCGTTAGCAATGTTGGTTTTTCGTTCGGTCCCTTCTCTCATTAATGTATTACTTCTCTCTCTCTCTCTCTCTCTCTCTCTCTCTCTCCTTCATGTTCTTCTTTTATTGTACGAAATCTGAAGCTTTCCAAGTAGGTTTACATTCTTTTTGTGCAATGAGACTACTTATTCTATCTAAGCCTAAAACGGAAATCAAAACTCACAGGTCAAGGTAGCTGTTATTGAATTTTGAGACACGTTCAATATTTTCATGTTGTCTCTTTGCCCGAAAGAATAATGGATACAATAATACTGATGACGTCAAACATGCCTGTTGGGAAGACTCACACAGTAATTTGAATGGAGACTGGTTAAGAATGGAGTTTGGTTTTGTAATTTTGCTAAAAGTTTGTTTTTAATTGCTCTCATGAAAACAATATATTTACGAGCAGAGGGCAGATTTAGGCCTATCATCTGCCATATGAGTACTGGAAGCACTTTAGGATAAATATAGACAGTAACTAGGGAAGACACTGCTTGTTAACTTACAGAACAAGTCGATGCACTGAGTAAG
>NC_061093.1:52127009-52137009 GCF_015104395.2 Macrobrachium nipponense | reverse complement strand
CACAAAGCACTACACCCAAGAGCAAATACGGACAGACTATACATAACACGAAAGGAAGGAGGGAGAGGACTACTAAGTATAGAGGACTGCGTCAACATCGAAAACAGAGCACTGGGGCAATACCTGAAAACCAGTGAAGACGAGTGACTAAAGAGTGCATGGGAAGAAGGACTAATAAAAGTAGACGAAGACCCAGAAATATACAGAGACAGGAGAATGACAGACAGAACAGAGGACTGGCACAACAAACCAATGCACGGACAATACATGAGACAGACTAAAGAACTAGCCAGCGATGACACATGGCAATGGCTACAGAGGGGAGAGCTAAAGAAGGAAACTGAAGGAATGATAACAGCGGCACAAGATTAGGCCCTAAGAACCAGATATATTCAAAGAACGATAGACGGAAATAACATCTCTCCCATATGTAGGAAGTGCAATACGAAAAATGAAACCATAAACCACATAGCAAGCGAATGCCCGGCACTTGCACAGAACCAGTACAAAAAGAGGCATGATTCAGTGGCAAAAGCCCTCCACTGGAGCCTGTGCAAGAAACATCAGCTACCTTGCAGTAATAAGTGGTACGAGCACCAACCTGAGGGAGTGATAGAAAACGATCAGGCAAAGATCCTCTGGGACTATGGTATCAGAACGGATAGGGTGATACGTGTAAATAGACCAGACGTGACGTTGATTGACAAAGTCAAGAAGAAAGTATCACTCATTGATGTCGCAATACCATGGGACACCAGAGTTGAAGAGAAAGAGAGGGAAAAAATGGATAAGTATCAAGATCTGAAAATAAAAATAAGAAGAATATGGGATATGCCAGTGGAAATCGTACTCATAATCATAGGAGCACTAGGCACGATCCCAAGATCCCTGAAAAGGAATCTAGAAAAACTAGAGGCTGAAGTAGCTCCAGGACTCATGCAGAAGAGTGTGATCCTAGAAACAGCGCACATAGTAAGGAAAGTGATGGACTCCTAAGGAGGCAGGATGCAACCCGGAACCCCACACTATAAATACCACCCAGTCGAATTGGAGGACTGTGATAGAGCAAAAAAAAAAAATAATAATAATAATAATAAAATAGTCGGAGAAGATAAACATAAGTTTCTTAACACATTTGTTAAGAAGCAAAAAACATACATAGATACATCTCGGTTAAAATAAGAAAAAGAAAGAGGAAATAAATGAGATTTCCTCATCACTGACACGACTTTCATTTTCCACCTTCTTTTTTCGATAGTCTATTCTGGCTTCTTGCCATATCCTCCAACAGTCATCTTGGAGAGTTGATTGCCACCCTGTAAATATTGCATAATTCCTGGATAACTGCTTCACCGTTGTGTTATGGCAATTGGAAATTATAAAAAGGGGGGGTTAATGTTACTGGTCTTAGTTTTTGTAGTTCATTGACAGAATGCGCTTTGTTCATATTCGTTATAGGGAAGTTTTACTCATTTATGACAACATTTTTAAATTTAGAGCGGCTCTTTCCGATTCTAATTTTATTCATATGTAACAATAGTTACGTGAGATTTGTATGATTTAATAAAGACATAGGTTTGTAAAGTGTGTAATATCAGCAGCTAAATGTCAGTAATTATGAAAAATGTTTGAGTGTTAATATAACATTCGTTTAAAAAGAGAAAAATAGAGATTCCTTAAGATCTTACAAACAACTTCAAACATTGCCTCAGAGAAGGACAGGTGATGGAAATGTGATGATCACCAAAACTACATTTATTCAGAACCAAAGAATATGAAGTAAGAATATATTTGCAATTCTGAAAGGATTTCCCATGGAGTAAAATAAAATGTTTTTGTCTGCAAGATTCAGCCACTCGAAATTCCTCGCATTTCTTGCATAAAAATTTCGCTGATGAAGACAAAGGTAAAATGAGTTCGTGAGTTTTCCCCCTTTTTCCTCAATGGAATGGTTTGAATTAGTTCCTACCATCTATTTTCGTTCTGTATTTTAGCGATTTTATATTGTTAGCCAATCATCATCATCTCTCTCTCTCTCTCTCTCTCTCTCCTCTCTCTCTCTCTCTCTCTCTCTGTATGATACTAAGTATCATCATCCAGCGTTATTTGTAACTGATTGTTTGTAAAGGTACTGTAACTGAGTTTTACTGTTGATATTTTGATTCCATTCATAACATAGACTTTTGTCTATATAATTGTAAATATATAAACTAAACTCAAAAGTCACGAGCTTTAAAAATCAACAATATTTAAATAAGAACTGTCAGTATTTTAGTTTTTCTACGGAGATTGTCAGCAATACTATTTTCTCATGGTTCTACGATGTCACCTTTTTCTGTATACATGTCAAGAATTCCGCATAAGTTTTTTGTTTCTAAAACGATGCAAAGGTCTTATCTGCAGTTTTCAGTTGTGTTGTAGGAAGCCTTAATTTAATAGAATATGTAGGTAATGAATCTTTTTAAAGATTGTTTTATATAGAGCAAATTACGTTTGTAAATAATGCTATTCATAAAGACAGTCAATGCCAGAATATAATTATACACACTGCAATTAAAGGTCATTTAGGTCTTCCTAGGGTAACAAGTCAAAGAATCCTTGACTTGAAATTGTCAATGGAATATGGCCACACGTGGCAGCTCTTCGAGCTTTGTGACTCTTGTGCTTCATAAGAATTGAAATGCAAAACATAACAGGGCCTCCTTTAGAACTGTCTTACAATAGTCTTTTGTACAGCAAGACAATGACACTGGCCTCACGAATTGCGAAGTGACTGAATGGAGCGAAAAACTAAATAAGGAACCGGAATCCCCTGCCTTCGAATGAGATGTGTTTTGCCTTTTCATTAAGGTCATGAAGCTAAACAAAGATGAGGAACCTCTTTTCCTGTGCTCTCTTGTGCTCTCATTCAGATCTTTCATAATTACCTCAGGTATGATTCTGATATCTTCTACAATTGTGGATCTTGTCCATGTTAAATACCTGTCATATTTTAAGCTATATCATTGTTATCGTTGCTTGTTGGTGAACTAGCACCGATGTTGAAATGCGCACGTTGTTGTATATTTTGTAATGGCATTGAAACAAATGTCAATGCGAATTTTCTAACTTCATGAGGTAATGAAGATGGAAAGACTGAAGATTTTCTGGTGAGTGGCGTCACAATAATTTTCTGGATTGATCCGTTTTCTTAACATGGAGACGGATTCAAGGGAATAACTGACCAAGGTCCAGCACTTTTCACTTTCACCCCCCCCCCTTTTTTTTTATGAACAGAGAGCTAAGTCGTACAAACATACGTTCCTTGAGCATATTGCGTGGCATATCCATCTTCATATAATCAGCAGTGCATGTTGACCTTTTAGTTTAATATGTAACATCTACCTTTATAATCTAACTATTTGTATTTGTTTGCCCAGATTATTTCTAGAAAGATCATTGTAGTATAAGTAACAGAAGCTTTAGATGGTTTTCGTATGAGAGGATGGTATTACCAACAGATTTACTTGGGTAAATAAAGTAGTTTTTCTATACCAAATTAAAATGGTACTACCAACAGAATCATTTGGGTAAAGAAATGAATCTGATATAACTAGAGTGTGACTAACCATTTTGCCAGGACAAACTACAGTATTATCACAGCAGGTTAATTGATCAAAGGGCAACGTCGTGAACTCATCTCTTCTGATGTTACAACATCAGAAGAGGAAAGTTTCCCAGACTTCCCGAGATCTCAGTCGCTTTCCAGCCTTCTGGTGAATCTCAAGGGCTTCAGCTACTGCTCAGGTTTAAGCCTACGGAATAGTAGCCTTCTGGAGAGTTTAGAACTCCGAAAATTGCGTCAGTTTATCGGCGTCGCATCTGATAGTGTTTCCTTCAAGTATCGAAACGTTCTGACTTTTCCCTGCTGACATGTTTGTGTTTATGCGATATTCAACGAATAAAGGAGAGATCGGGATTGGCAAACCCTGATGCAAACATGTGTTTTCATACGAAAAAATGCGTTTTCGTACGAAAAAGTGTGTTTTTTAATACGAAAAAATGTGTTTTCATACGAAAAAATGTGTTTTCATACGAAAAAATGTGTTTTGGTGCGAAATAATGTGACAACAGCACGGTGCCCTTATTCACCATTGTCAGAAAGGTAGTTACCCTGTAGGGGGGATAGTGCCGTCAGTGCACCCTCATGTGGTGCACTGTAGGCATTAATGAACGTTCTTTGCAGCGTGCCTTCGGCCCCTAGCAGCCACCTTTTTCTTTACTTTTACTGTACATCCTTTCATATTCTCTTCCTTCCATCTTACTTTCCACCCTCTCCTAACAATTGATTCATAGTGCAACTGAGAGGTTTTCCTCTTGTTACACGTTTCAAACCTTATACTCTCAATTTCCGTTTAAGCGCTGGATGACCTCATAGGTCCCAGTGCTAAACACTATATTCAGAAAGGTGGTTATTCCGATTCTAGGATGAACCATTAACTCCTGTGATTAAAAGGAACGGGAATTTCTATTGAGGCTTCTAACATTTTATATTGAATTTATACCACTGAACAAAATAGACATAGATATGGAGAAAAACGCTAAGATAGTAAGGGGTCGAAGGGTATTTCTATACTTGCTTATGACTGTTCTTAACATGAAACCTTAAATTTTGCCTTGTAACCATTATCTGTAATAAGTTCTAATTCTCCCTTTATCTGCGCACACACACAAATGTATATATATATATATATATATATATATATATATATATATATATATATATATATATAAAGGTATAAGCCACAAAGGAAAGTTAAACACTGTTGTAGCTCCACTTTCCTTCGTGGCGTATACCTTTGTTTATGCATTTATCACGTTCCAAACTTTCGTGATTCAATTATACATACATACACACACACACACACACACACACACACACACACACACACATATATATATAATATATATATAATATATATATATATATATACCTGTCTTTTTCACAAACTCACTCAGTAACTCCAGTTCTGTAATTGTCAACCGGAACTGAAATTTCTTAATATTGGCCAGTCAGCGAAGCTGTAAAAGGAAACGACCTCCGTTCCACGTGAGAGAGCAGTTCAATTTCATTCTGTATCCTTTTTCACTGAAGCTTCTTTTTTTTTCGTGGCATTCGGTCAAGGACTCCTCTCTCTAATCATTTGCTAGTTCACTGATTTTCCTCAAATCATCTGAAGGTGTTTTTCGACGCGAATTTCTCAAACACAAAAGGGGGCTTTTGATGTCATTAGTGATAGTTCCGAGATGTCTATTATCTTTGATTACTACTATAGTAGTCGTTTAATTCATTGGATTGAATAAATTCTGCGTGTGATTATATCGAATTTAATATATATATATATATATAAATATATATATATATATATATATATATATTATATAATATATATATATATAATATAATATTATATATATAAAGGTTTTTTGCACGATGGAGAAAAATGAAAGAAAAAACGAGATAGCCGAGTACTTTCGGCCATCTCGTTTTTTCATTTTTTCCTTCGTGGCAAAAAAACCTTTATTTATACATAGCATCACGTTTTATATACTTCGTGATCAAGTTATTGATATATATATATATATATATATATATATATATATATATATATATATATATATATATATATATATATATATGTGTGTGTGTGTGTGTGTATACATATATTTACATATATATATATATATATATATATATATATATATATATATAATATATATATATATATATATATATATATATATATATATATATATATATATATATATATATATATATATATATATATATATATATATATATATATATATATATATATATATATATATATATATATATATATATATATATATATATATATATATATATATATAATATATATATATATATATATATATATATATATATATATATTATATATATATATATATATATATATATATATATATATATATCTATATATATATATATATATATATATATATATATATATATATAGTATATACATATATATACATATATATATATATATATATATATATATATATATATACATATATATATATATATATATATACATATATATATATATATATGTACTATATATATATATATATATATATATATATATATATATATATATATATATATATATATATATATATATAGCCCCGTATAGATAAAGGGCTAATCTGAGCATATATATACCGTGGTTAGTCTCCCGGCTCATGTGTTTAGATTGTTTCACTTTTCATACGTAGTGCTTAGTCTTTTTTTTTTCTATATCAATTTTTTGTGCTCTACAAAATCGTCAGCTTAAATAAAAGCATCTATATATTTCATTGGCACTGATTGTCAATGTACATTAATCAAGTTATATAAATAACAGTCGTATCATACGTATTCCCCTTAGGATATTATATATTAGTTGCAGAATAGTATTTTATATACGCACTTTTTATCTTTTATTTTGCGTACTTTTTTTTTTTAGTGGGACGGCCTCTTGGATTGTGTTTTCTTAGTTAATATTGCAATGTGTCTTATTGTCAATTGTCTCTATTTTAAGCATATTTATTGTCTCATTGTATTTTTTTCCAATTGGATTATGTAATTTTGGTTCTCAGTTCTCACAATTCTCAGTTTGACGTTGAATAGACGCCAATTGACACTTTTGGTACGAAATAAAGACAAGAACCTTATATGCCAGTTCAGATGAGAAATGATTTCCTGCGGATCGAGAATGACGCTGATTAACCTTTCATTTTTGTAAGAATAACTATTAATCCGTCAATTAACATTCCTTGGGGAGGAACTCAGCACTTCGGTAATTATAAATAATCGTGACTCAAAACAGATGGCGTGCATGAACTTCTCAAAACAGGCTGGACACTTCACTCTAATGACACTTGAAGGCAGTATTTCTATTTTATTCAAAAGTTCCATGGCCCAAATGAGGCCAAATGAATGAAAATGACTCACGTGAATTCGGTGATGCCAAATAGTGGTACTGTTTGGATAATTTACATCTCGAAATTTTTCGTTGTCAAACCCTTGAAGCTCTCAGTAGGGAACAGTGTCTTTGATGATTTTTTCTTATTTCTGCTAAATATTTATGATGAAATGAAATACAGAAAATACGATCAGCGTTTAACTTATATCATTTCCAGGCATTTTAAAAGTTGTAGTTCAATGCCACTCATACGATTGGTTATGATTGTATTTGAAATCATTTGATTTTTTTGACGTTTATGTCACACTGACTTATCCCTCAAGGCGAAGATAATGTACCATCTCAGTTTGCCAAAAATAGTAGTGGTTCTCATGACCGTTCAGGTAAAGCAGGTAATTCATATAAAAGGACTTAATCTTGAATTTTCATTCTGCTGCCTTTCATGACATAAGTGACCTTGAAAACGAATGGCAGGATTGGAAATAATTTTGTGTGCGTAGGAATACAACGATAAGTTAATCCACGGTCCAGATAGAACAGGTCAGCCAGACAGCGTCCCAATTTTAAGCCTCTTCTGCGCACCTACGTCATCTGAGGGAGCGCCATAGTGAGAACCATTGAGAAAGTAGGTCTAACACACTGTCAAATATCTTTTTAGAAGAGAATGTTTTTGATAATGTGATCTTTCAAGTGTCAAAAGAATGTAAACAAAACAACATTTACATTTTGAAAATATCTTATTGAGTTACAATTTAATGTAAGAGTTACATTAAATAAAGAATGTATGTACACATTCTGTAGAGTAATGCACATTACTAAGAACCAGGCCAGAGACCAAGGAGGTCAGGCAGAAAGATTGACGATGCCCCCCGGTGTGTGAACACCTGGGGTCATCATTATCTATGCTGACAATAATATCAACAATGCCTTCACTGGGAAAATGTGTTGACTCTCCCATGAGACGACTTGTCTACATGACTGACCTAGTTACGTACTGGATTTTACATTCTGAAAGCAACATTAACCATGGAAACTTTCCTCAAACAGTCATTCTAAAAATTCTCACTACAAGTGAGGATACACCATAAACTGTTTAACCTTGTATTGTGTACGTTTTTTTTGTAAATTCGAGCGAATCATTTTTATCAGGGAAGAAAGTTTATATTTCGATAAAGACATTAGGTAAGGACAAGTGACGATAAGGTTGTATGAACCGAAGATTCTCAAGTGATTATGATCAATGAACAATCTTTGTGATGAAGACCATTCAGGCATGAAAAATTACTTCCCGTTGTCTTTTATGCAATAAGTAAATAGATTATATATTTTATATGCACTAATATTACTCACACGATCATTTGCCATCAAATCCAAAGCAACTCCTATTAATCTGTAGTTACTGATGCGCCTCAGCAATTCAAGCCTGACAGAGGTTGGGTGAATTGGCTCACGTCTGTGGTTAATTAAGTTTCCATGATGTTCACGCGTCCATTGCATGTCCATTAACCGCCAATTGTTCCCTGGGGACTGAATATAATTTCCTGTCTTCGGTCAGTTTTCCTTCTAATTTATCTTTTTTGTTTGTTTGCTAAGGTCACACGTAATTCACGTATTCAAACGAAATTGAAGGTCATTCACCGAGTAAATTTAGTATAAGAATGATGTTGGGTATCTGAGATCCAGAGTACAAGAGAGAGGAAGTTTACAGAAAAAAAAAAAAAGATTTTATCTCGTTATAATTATTTATTTCTAGGAGAGCTCTGACAGAGCACAAGAAAATACCATGAACAATATATTGTGTCACTTTTTGTTTATACCTAGTTCCTCGTTGGACGAGTGGTTACATGCTCCCCTACCGATTCGGTAGTCTGAGCTCGATTCCCCGCACTGCCAGCGTGGAATCAGAGGAATTTATTTCTGGTAATTAGGTATTCATTTCTCGATATAATGTGGTTCGGATCCCACAGTAAGCTGTAGGTCCCGTTGCTAGGCAACCAATTGGTTCCTAGCCACGTAAAAAATATCTAATCCTTCGGGCCAGCCCTGGGAGAGTTATTAATCAGTTCAGTGGTCTAGTTAAACTAAGATATACTTAACTTTTGTGTTTATACCTAAGTAGACGTTGAATCTATAAATGTTAATTGTACTGAGAAATTCTCCGTCAACTTTAGCTTTCGAATCCTATAAAGGAATTGATTCATCATATCGCTTTTACGTTCTCCGGTGACCCTAAGCAGAAACTATAATTATTTTGACGTGGGGTCGACAGCATTATTCAGCGTATCTTTAATCCATAGACTATTTCAAGAGAGATAATGTGAAGAATAGCCAGAATGTTTCCATAATGCTTCTTTTTTGCTGCTCTGCCGTATAAAAAGAAACGCCAATAGTAAAAAAACTATTCCTGATTTGGAATTTTGTTATTCTTTCTACATCAGTTCGCAAAATACGAAGTTCTCTGAAATTCCAGAGTGGAAATGTATGAATCTTCATAAAAATCAGCGTTTTTCCTTTTTGTAGAAGAATTTCGGCTAAGAAATTGTGGAAATATTTTTCGGTTGTCAAGTAAACAAAGGAATGGCTAATAACCTGGTGACCCTTTGGGTCTCACTCCGTCAATTCATTTTTCTCTGACATTTTTCTCAACCGCTGTGAATTGTCCTTAAGTATATACAACAATTGATTGTTTATTATAACTAATTCAACATTTGAAGGAAATAAAGTTGATGCAAGCCATTTCTTTTTTCACATTCGGGATAAAGGAATCGCCATTAATCTTTGTGTCAAATAAGGAACCTTGTTTAGTATTTTCTTCTGAAAAGTTTCTTTCTTACCTTATCGTCTTTCTCTTCCTCCTCCAATGGAGAGGAAGAGATGAAAACATAGGTAACTTAGCCATCACAAACCACAACTAATAATGAAACATTGTCCATTCAGTGTCAAAACAGGTGACTGCGTCAAGAATATCCTATGACACTAATAAACCCTTACCTGATGAACTCAAAAATGGA
>NC_061093.1:52114509-52122009 GCF_015104395.2 Macrobrachium nipponense | reverse complement strand
TGGTTTAGGTATGTGAATGATATTTTCTGTATTTGGCCAGTTCACGAAAATCTACAGGAATTCCTTAATAATCAAAATAATTTAGTCCCTTCTATAAAATTTACAGTAGAGGAAGAAAGAAATTGTAATTTGAATTTTCTTGATGTAACTGTCCATAGAAATGATAGAAATTTCACCTTTTCAGTCTTTTGAAAATCAACTAACATTGCCTCTTTTGTTCATTACTACACCAATCACCATCAAAATGTTAAATTCTCTGTTTTTATCTGGGATGTTCCTAAGGGCTTTACGTGTCTGTAGCCTGCAGTTTATTGACGCTGAAATTAAAACTATTGATGATATTGCATTGAAACTTGAATACCCAAGGACGTTTATAGATGTGGCATGGAAAAGAGCTAGAAAAACATTTTATTCAGCTAATGACAAACTTGAATTTAGTAAGCATAACATTCTAAAATTATCCTATGATGAAAGGTATTTAGATATTCCTAGAATTTTAAAGCTTTTTAACATAAATGTTATTTTCAGTAATATTAATGTCAAGAGTATAGTAATCAAAAATTCTCCTAAAGATCTTCCAGGCTGCATATATGAAATTCCTTGCAAAAAGTGTGATAAAGTCTATTACGGACAGACCGGTAAATCTCTTTCACAACGTCTCAAACAAATATCAAATACATTATTTGTACATATGAGAGATTTAGATCATCCTATTAACTGGAGTCAAGCAAGAGCCTTAATCGCATGTAATGACACAGTTAAAAGGAATATCATTGAATCTTGTTTCATCAAGTCAAATAATAGAAATATTCTAAATTTAAGTCACGGTTTATTTAAACTTGATGCTTTCATAATGAAAAAAGTTGTAGATAAATATAAGCAACAAAATTAATATATTCAGTTTTTTACATGTTTTGGACTGTGAAGATACTTTAGAATTTCGGTTAGGGTCAAATCTGTTTAAGTTTGTGACCGTGTGATATCCGATAACCCTGGATTATCTCTTTTAATTTTTACCCTTTTGACAATTAACCATCTGGTATTCTTGATCTTGTTGTGTACCTGAGTCCTTTCTCTCCAATTGTATTTCATTAGCTCCTTAACAATGTCTTAGTAAAGACGAAAGCGCTTGGATTTCTGACTATCATTTTCCTGTGGTATTCGCTTATTTAATGAAGTCACTTGCATCTACTGAGATTTTTTAAGCATATATATATATATATATATATATATATATATATATATATATATATATATATATATAATCTTTTTCTGTCTTGTAAGGGATGACAGCACCACTATTTTCATACAAACGGCAATGATAAATTGGTGATTCTTCGCTTACGGACAATTCTTCGGACACACTTCTTCGAAAACAAAAATATCGTAGTTGAATATCTTCGACAGGGCAACAGTTTCGAATCACCAGTTCAGACTAATTTGCGAAAAGATGCAAGTTTTTCCCTCTCTCTCTCTCCTCTCTCTCTCTCTCTCTCTCTCTCTCTCTCTCTCTCTCTCTCTCTCTCTCTCTCTCTCTCTTTCTCTTCTCTTCTCATCTCCCTCTCTCTCCTCTCTCTCCTAAGTCTTCTTGGAATACCTCTAAGGTATGGCAGCATACTTTTATCCTGTAACCAAAACCCACAACAGCGGCCGGTGTTGGACCATGAATCATTCGAAGCCTTGTGTGACATATGGTCTTTCTGGCTTGCGGGATTGTCCCCCAAAATGCTGCCACAAACGAGATACCAGCCAGCAACAAAAAGGACTTTAAACCTCTCAGTTGGGCTGACGAAGTGACTGGGTCTTTTCGTAATTACCTGTTGGAAAAGTGAAGGGGGCTCACCATATGCATAAAACGTTGCTCGCTCTCCTCTCTCCTCTTCTCTCTCTCGTCTCTCTCTCTCTCTCTCTCTCTCTCTCTCTCTCTCTCTCTCTCTCTCTCATTAGTGTTCTGTATAACTTCTCCGATTTCATTTATTCACAATTCTGAGAGTATTTTAGGCTTTGGCATGAAAAGCAACAATACTGCAGTTTTGAAATTGCAAAGGTCATGCCATATTACAACGAGTGACACATACAGACATTCGATATTTCATCCCAACTGAAAATATTTTTGAAAATACACATAAAGCAAAACAATAGCATGACAAAACTACGTAGAGCAATCTATAAAAAAAAATGCATGTCGCGTGGACAATATATGTTTGTAATATCTTATTCAAGGCTGCATGTTAAAGAAAAAATAATTTAAGTATTCAGACAATTATTAATTAAATAGAAAATTAATCAAATTATCGACCAGCTGTCTAAATAACAAAAGAAAATAATATATAAAAATAAGTAAACGATTAAGTAAAATGATAATTTATAACAGGGCAAAAGTAAATAGCTATTAAAATTGAGCTGTTAAAATTGAGCATTCCTTATTTGGAAAAAGTAATAACACGAAGAATAACGGAGTAAGTCAAAGTCAAAGCCAGTGTTAGAAGGAAGCAGATAATTATAGGTATAAAATATTGCGTTCCACGATATTATGTTCGACGTCTTAGTGTCAGGAATAGGTGCTATTGCAAGAAGAGCCATGAGTGACCATAAAGACAATTAAGTAAATGGCCAGTCTCTTTACACATCTGAAGTTAACGTTTTAACAAAAGTTCACTGAGAGTCCAATAAAACAAAAATGGATTAAGAGCAACTTTATTTGCTTAATTTCTTTTCTTTCTTAACCTTCTCATCTAACAAAATTTATTTTCAGATCCAGACTGTCCTTATCTTCCCAGTTTCTTTCCTATTTTTTTTTCTTTTATACATGTACTGTGCTGCATCGTTCAAACTGCCAAGTATTTCATTTTATATAATATTCTGTGTTTTATATTGAATACATATGGCCGTTTTTATCTCATTTCTTGGCAGCTTTTTCTTTATAACTCTGGAAAAAAAATTCATGCACAGTTTATTCGTCAAACTATATTTTTCATTTACAATAGTCTGCCAATTATTGAGTTGACAATTTATAACAATAAGCGTCATTTAATTCTTCATAAGTTATTTATTTTATTTTGGAAATTCGCTCATTTATTTATTTTTTTTTATTTATGTGGCGGTAAAATCGTTCAAAATAATTCTGTGGTGTTGTTATGATTATCTTCATTACAGTGTTTCCTCTGGTATTTGCGCCCTACTTTTGTTTCACTTTCATGTTCTCTATGGTACTTGAATACCCTTCCATTAAGTAATCAATGGATTTTACATAACTTCCCAACTAACTTAACTTCCCAACTTTAACCTTGAACTTGTCTTTTCGGGCTCCGGGTCTCTGTCCAAAGATCCAAAAATTACTCAAGTTTTCCTACGATTCTATAAGGTCTCATATTTTCTGAAAGTCTTTCAAATTCTTCTTCACTTGTAATTCATTGTATTTACGTGGTGTCATTTCATTCCTTCTTCATCAAAGTAATTCATTCTGAAGTCATTTCATTCTTATAACTGTGAGAATAATTCAAGTTGCTTTCTTTCTTTACTGTTCATTCCACAGAAGACTGAGTCATCAAGAATCAAATGGTTATAGTCCTAATTATTGTTTTGCATGCAATCCAACCATTTAAAGAAAATTGGATAACAATAAAGGTCTCTGCTTTAAAAGTTTGGATTGTTTAATCTTGAAATAATAATAATAATAATAATAATAATAATAATAATAATAATAATAATAATAATCAATAATAATAATAATAATAATAATAATAATAATAATAATAATAATAATAATAATAATAATAATAATAATAGAAGGATAGACTATAAGAAAGCCTTCGACATGGTACCACACACATGGCTAATAGAATGCCTGAAAATATATGGGGCAGAGGAAAACACCATCAGCTTCGTCAAAAATACAATGCACAACTGGAATACAATACTTACAAGCTCTGGAATAAGACTAGCAGAGGTTAATATCAGGAAAGGGATCTTCCAAGGCGGCTCACTGTCCCCACTACTCTTCGTAGTAGCCATGATTCCCATGACCAAAGTACTGCAGAAGATGGATGCTGGGTACCAACTCAAGAAAAGAGGCAACAGAATTAACCATCTGATGTTCATGGACGACATCAAGCTGTATGATAAGAACATCAAGGAAATAGATACCCTAATCCTGACTGTAAGGATTGTATCTGGAAACATCAGGATGGATTTTGGAATAGAAAAATGTGCCTTAGTCAACATACAAAAGGGCAAAGTAACAAGAACTGAAGGGATAAAGCTACCACATGGGAATAACATTAAACACATAGATGAGACGGGATACTAATACCTGGGAATAATGGAAGGAGGGGATATAAAACATCAAGAGATGAAGGACACGACCAGGAAAATATATATGCAGAGACTCAAGGCGATACTCAAGTCAAAATTCAACGCCGGAAATATGATAAAAGCCATAAACACATGGGCAGTGCCAGTAATCAGATACAGCGCAGGAATAGTGGAATGGACGAAGGTAGAACTTCGCAGCCTAGACCAGAAAACGAGGAAACATATGACAATACAGAAAGCACTACACCCAAGAGCAAATACGGACAGACTATACATAATACGAAAGGAAGGAGGAAGGGGACTACTAAGCATAGAGGACTGTGTCAACATCGAGAACAGAGCACTGGGGCAATATATAAAGACCAGTGAGGACGAGTGGCTCAAGAGTACATGGGAAAAAGGACTGATAAAAGTAAACGAAGACCCACAAATATACAGAGACAGGAGAAAGACAAGCAGAACAGAGGAATGTCATAACAAACCAATGCACGGACAATACATGAGACAGACTAAAGAGCTGGCCAGCCGTGACACGTGGCAATAGCTACTGACGGGAGAGCTCAAGAAGGAAACTGAAGGAATGATAACAGCGGCACAAGATCAGGCCCTAAGAACCAGATATGTCCAAAGAACGATAGAAGGAAATAACATCTCTCCCATATGTAGGAAGTGCAATACGAAAAATGAAACCATAAACCACATAGCAAGCGAATCCCCGGCACTTGCACAGAACCAGTACAAAAAGAGGCATGATTCAGTAGCAAAAGCCCTCCACTGGAACCTGTGCAAGAAACACCAGCTACCTTGTAGTAATAAGTGGTACGAACACCAACCTGAGGGAGTGATAGAAAACGATCAGGCAAAGATCCTCTGGGACTATGGTATCAGAACAGATAGGGTGATACGTGCAAATAGACCAGACGTGATGTTGATTGACAAAATCAAGAAGAAAGTATCACTCACTGATGTCGCAATACCATGGGACACCAGAGTTGAAGAGAAAGAAAGGGAAAAAATGGATAAGTATTAAGACCTGAAAATAGAAATAAGAAATAAGGATATGCCAGTGGAAATTGTATCCATAACCATAGAAACACTAGGCACGATCCCAAGATCCTTGAAAAGGAATTTGAAAAAAACTAGAGGCTGAAGTAGCTCCAGGACTCATACAGAGGAGTGTGATCCAAGAAACGGCGCACATAGTAAGAAAAGTGATGGACTCCTAAGGAGGCAGGATGCAACCCGCAACCCCACACTATAAATACCACCCAGTCGAATTAGAGGACTGTGATAGAGCAAAAAAAAAAAAAATAATGATAATAATAATAATAATAGTGTCGGAGATCATAAACATAAGTTACTCAGCACATTTGTTAAGCAGCAATAAACATGCATAGATACATCTCGGTTGAAGTAAGAAAAAGAAAGAAGAAAAAAATAAGATTTCCTCATCACTGACACGACTTTCATTTCCGCCTTTCTTTTTTCGATAGTTCATTCTGGCTCCTTGCCATAGCCTCCAACAGTCATCTTGGAGAGTTGATTGCCTCCCTATAAATATTCCATAATTCCTGGATAACCGCTTCCCCGTTGTGTTATGGCAATTAGAAATAAAAAAAAAAAAAGAGGGGAGGTTAATGTTACTGGTCTTAGTTTTTGCAGTTCATCGACAGAAAGCGCTTTGTTCATATTCGTTATAGGGAGGTTTTACTCATTTATGACATTTTTAAATTTAGAGCGGCTTTTCCGATTCTAATTTTATTCATATGTAACAATAGTTACGTGAGATTTGTATGATTTAATAAAGACATAGCTTTGTAAAGTGTGTACTATCAGCAGCTAAATGTCAGTGATTATGAAAAATGTTTGAGTGTTAATATAATATTCGTTTGAAAAAAGAAAAATAGAGATTCCTTAAGATCTTACAAACAACTTCAAACATTGCCTCAGAGAAGGACAGGTGATGGAAATGTGATGATCACCAAAACTACATTTATTCAGGACCAAAGAAAATTAAGCAAGAATATATTTGCAATTCTGAAAGGATTTCCCATGGAGTAAAATAAAATGTTTTTGTCTGCAAGATTCAGCCACTCGAAATTCCTCGCATTTCTTGCATAAAAATTTAGCTGATGAAGACAAAGGTAAAATGAGTTCGTATGTTTCCCCTTTTTCCTCAATGGTTTGAATTAGTTCCTACTATCTATTTTCGGTCTGTATTATAGAGATTTTATATTGTTAGCCAATCATCATCATCATCATCATCTCTCTCTCTCTCTCTCTCTCTCTCTCTCTCTCTCTCTCTCTCTCTCTGTATAATACTAAGCATCATCATCCAGCGTTATTTGTAACTGATTGTTTGTAAAGGTACTGTAACTGAGTTTTACTGTGTATATTTTGATTCCATTCATAACAAAGTCTTTTGTCTATATAATTGTAAATAAATAAACTAAACTCAAAAGTCATGAGCTTTAAAAATCAACAATATTTAAATAAGAACTGTCAGTATTTTAGTTTTTCTACGGAGATTGTCAGCAATACTATTTTCTCATGATTCTACGATGTCACCGCATAAGTTTTTTGTTTCTAAAACGATGCAAAGGTCTTATCTGCAGTTTTCAGCTGTGTTGTAGGAATCCTTACTTTAATAGAGTATGTAGGTAATGAATCTTTTTAAAGATTGTTTTATATAGAGCAAATTACGTTTGTAAATAATGCTATTCATAAAGACAGTCAATGCCAGAATATAATTATACACATTGCAATTAAAAGTCATTTAAGTCTTACTAGGGTAAGAAGTTAAAGAATCCTTGACTTGAAATTGTCAATGGAATATGGCCACACGTGGCAGCTCTTTGAGCTTTGTGACTCTTGTGCGTGATAAGAATTAAAATGCAAAACATAACAGGGCCTCCTTTAGTACTGTCTTACAATAGTCTTTTGTATAGCAAGACAATGGCACTGGCCTCACGAATTGCAAAGTGACTGAATGGAGCGAAAAACTAAATAAGGAATGGAAACCCCTGCCTTCGAATGAGATGTGTTTTGCCTTTTCATTAAGGTCATGAAGCTAAACAAAGATGAGGAACCTCTTTTCCTGTGCTCTCTTGTGCTCTCATTCAGATCTTTCATAATTACCTCAGGTATGATTCTGATATCTTCTACAATTGTGGAACTTGTCCATAG
>NC_061093.1:52107009-52109509 GCF_015104395.2 Macrobrachium nipponense | reverse complement strand
GCCATGACTGAATTAGCACGACCGTCTACAAGCTCCGATTTTGTTCCCCAGGAAAGTTTCCCCACAGTGTGTGAAAATTCTTAAGTGAATTATTGAGATTTCACAAACTATTATTATGGGCATATAGAAAGGCTCGTAACTTTTGCCCCAAATCACGGTTTAATCAAGAGTGAACACATTTGCCCGACTTGTAAGGAAAAGTGCCGTCTTGACGTGAACAAAAAAGCCTTTCGGTGCGATAAAACCTATGTAAGGTAAGCTATTTCCTGTATATATTTTGATTATCGTGTGAAATATACTGGAGTATTGTCTCGGTTAGCCTAATGGCCGCTCAAATTTTTCGGAATTGTCATGAGGTGTGCAGGGAAGGTAGTGCCCTTATGGGGGGGTGTCGCTAGGCTTAGGTAGGGGTACGGCGCTCAAGGTTAGTTTAGGTGGATTGTTTGGTTAGGTAGTGCCCTGGAAATCACTTTTCTCTTGCTCCCCCGCCCCCAACCCAAAAACCCCGGTTCCCACTGGTTCCCTAAGATTGTTAGATGGGAACAAGGTTGTAATTGCTTGATGCCACCAATATTAATGATCAGTTTAAGCATAATCAATAAAAAATACATCTGAAAAATATATATTCTTCTGCAAACAAGAGACGGACCTCTCCTTTACATTTACCACCGTTTCTGCCGAGAAACTAGACTCTGGCTTAACTTGAAAACCAGAAATATTGCGTATAGGAAAAAAAATGAGTGATTTAGTTATGAAATTATATTCTCAAGGAGGGCGATCAGAGTGATTGGGTAGTAAGGATTGAAAACACTGGGTTTCAATTTAGTATATCATTACAGGACCTCCTATAAATGTTCGTTTAGTTCAACAAAATTTGCTTATTACATGATATCAGTTTTTGGCTTGGGTGGTGTTATTCTCCCGTTTGTGTGTGCTATAATGTATAATGAAGGAAATTAGCCGACAGTCAGGTGAAGAACGTTCCTATTCCCCCTCCCCCTCACCCTGATCCCCTCCTCCATACCCCGCTGCCAGCCCCCTTCCCCTTTCACCCATGGCCATTAAGGAAAGATTAGGATCTTC
Source organism: Macrobrachium nipponense (assembly GCF_015104395.2). Taxonomy (NCBI): domain Eukaryota; kingdom Metazoa; phylum Arthropoda; class Malacostraca; order Decapoda; family Palaemonidae; genus Macrobrachium; species Macrobrachium nipponense. The sequence continues at coordinate 52,108,426 of NC_061093.1, read as the reverse complement.
ACTGCCCACTCGAGGGCAGGATAAACAATAATTTCTTTGAGTATTCTGAAAGAATCTTGTTGAGGCGTTTAAAAATTTTTTTTTTGTTTTTTATTATTGTTGACAAAGTGAAGTAATTAAGATCTCGGTTATAACGATTTTCCTTGAAAACCTTCCATACAAGACGGTGGTTTCTATAGTCGATTCATTTAAGGTAGATTCTTGCGCCTACGAGACGTTTGTTTGGCGGCCTCCGATTGGCTGGTACCGGGAGGTAGGCCGCTCGCTCATTGTGTCATATTTTCGTCTGTGACTTAGAAACATGCAGTATGTTTATATTTCTTCATTTATCTCACGTTTTCCAAAAGATAATAAAGTTTTGATCATACCAAAGGATTCGGTATTAATTGTACAACTAAATAATCTTTTCCTGAAACCAATTAGATAAAACACAAAGGAATTACAACGAGTAAAAGTGAAGAGAAAAAATTTCAATCTTTACACCTGTTTTTATCATCGGATTTTTAATAAGTCATACGATCAAGATGAAGTAAAACTTGTATTTTCCTACAATAAAATCACCCTGAATACGCTGGTGCTTTCAGATTTTGGATGCGTGTCATATGTGAAGAGAAAATTAAGAATGTCTTATTATGTTGCAGCCATACTTGACTCAGCCTGATAGGAAGTCAATCTTTCTTAATTATTTGTTGTTTAATACTTCACTGAGATTATTATTTCATATCACTCAAATCAGTCTCTGATGTCACTTTCATTTGAAAATATATTCAATAAAATTAGAAACAATATCTTGAAATAACCTGATTAAAGTTTAGGCTGAGTTGAAGAGTGTGAAGTCGTCTTTTCACAGAGTTCAACTTTGCTGGATCTGATTATTATTATTTTTTTCGACAGTTATATTGGAAATTCTGTGAATTTATTTTCAGAAAATGTAATAATATAACATGGTAAATATTGTCGAAACTGCAACCTTTATTATCGCTAATTGGCAACTCAAATCTCTCGCTGAGACAACAAACGCCTTGCAGATCTCATCTCTCAGCAATACCGTCAAACTTGAATCATTTACTGATGCAACATAATAAGACATATTCTCCATTTACTCCTCACATTTTATACGCATCCAAAATCTGAAAGCACCAGCGTATTCAGGGTGAATTTGTTGTATGAAAACACAAGTTTTATTTTATCTTAATCGCGTTAATGATGCAAAATCCGATGATAAATAAAAACAGGTATAAAGAATTAAATGCTTCTCTTTTCACTTTTACTCGTAATTCCTTTGTGTTTTATCTTATTGATTTCAGGAAAAGATGTCTTAGTTGTACAATTAATACCGAATCCTATGGTATGACCAAAATTTTCCTATCTTGAGCAAAGCGTGAGTTGATTGAAGAAATATAAACATAATATTGCT
>NC_061093.1:52079609-52106509 GCF_015104395.2 Macrobrachium nipponense | reverse complement strand
TTTAAAACCTGGAACAAAATCATTAGCCTCCTATAAGAATTGTTCGTTGACAAATAGTGCTGTTTACTGAGAAGCCTTATTTTGCTGGAATGACCTTTGCCATTACCATACTTTTTCTGAAAATATATAACTTATTTCTTGGAGAATGGTATTCATGTTGGGCTTGGAATATTCTTTACTCCACAACTCTAATTTCCTCTTTCATCTGTAACCAACAACTAACCTTAACACACATCCCCCACTAAACCTAAATGCAACCCCGACTAAATCTAAACACACGCCCTCTGCTAAACCTAATTTCCAATAGTATATTTCTGTGGTCCCGAGTACATGAAATGAGGTATTATAAACCAGTAGAGTTTATCTACCACGTAAGTTACAAAGGTAAAGGGGAAGGGTGATGGGGGAAGGGGAGGGAGTCGGGGGTACGGGTTTTGTCTAGATCGGTCAAGCGGTTCTGATTTTTATAGCTCACAATCTCACAAACATTCACTTTTATATAATGTGTATGTACATATATATGTATATACATACATAAAGATTTTTAACTATCCTAAATGGACAAGGTTATTCAGTAGTTTCTTGAAAATAACTCGATAATTTTGCATAGACAACGTCTTCATGTAACAAATAAAGAACTAGAGTAAAACATCAAAAATAGGAAACTGCTCTAAAACTTTAGGATTTTTTTATATTTTTTTAAATGTGATTTTTCTATAAGGAATTGTTCCCTCTACTGCACTACAGCCCACTCCTTGTATTAGAATTGGATTCACGTTGGCCGAACTTTCTCTTTATATTTTAGAGCAAAGGAGGCAGGACTTTGGCTTCCAGCGAGTCCCGTGAGAGCAGGCTGTATAAGTCAGCGTAGATTTGGTTCCCAGAAACCTTTTTCAAAAGGATTTTTATTTCCCAAATCCATTGTTGATCTAGATTGAATTCGTTGTATATTAAAGAGTGAAATGAAAAGGACAATAAGCTGTCCGTTTTTGTGATAATTTCGTTTTTCTTTTACAGATAAGATTATTCAAACAAAACAAATAAAATGTCATCGGTATGTGGACTTGACTTGGAAAAACACGATTTCATAGACGCACATACGACGTCTAAGTCGTGACTCTCAACTGGCTTTTGTTACGCCGGCAGACTGGACTCAAAACCGAATCTCTCAAGCAATATGTATTATATTGGTTAAGCCATGCAAAATGATGAAAGGCAAAGGGCTTTTCTGTTTATACTGACTGGTCGGTGACACTTACCTATAAAGAGTATAGCATTTGAAACAGCAATCAATACTATTTACCTACTCGACCTATAGGAGTAAATAATTAAAAACAGTTCTTATTGAGGCCACAGTTTCAACGTAAGACACTAAGATTACAATTAAAAGGAAAGCAATGTTATTGTAATGAAGTGTTTTGCATTTAAAATACTTTTCTTAATATACCTTAGCAAATGATAGTTTTATAATACTGTACTGAATGTATTTGATTGAATATCCAATTGCACGTGCTATATAATTGTTCCTTCTTAAGATAATGTATATCCACGTGAAAAAAGCCTCTGAAAATGTAAAATCTGTTCGTATGAAATAGTTCTTGGCGCCTTAGATGTCCGTTGGTGAGTCCCACAAACACGTTGAGTTGATTTGAAAATAAAATTTAGGCCAAAGGCCAAGTACTGTGACCTATGAGGTCATTCAGCTCTGAAATGGAAATTTACAGTAAAAGGTTTGAAAGGTGTAACAGGAGGAAAACCTCGCAGTTGCACTATGAATCAAGTGTTAGGAGAGGGTGGAAAGTAAGATGAAGAAAGAGTATACGAAAGGAGGTATGTACAGTAAAAGGAACGAAGGCACGCTGCAAAAAACCTTAAGTAATGCCTACAGTGTACCGCATGAGGTCCACTGACGGAATTAACCTACTTCGAGATAGTAACATGCTCTCCAGTTATTTGTATTTCTGGCGCTTGGAATACAATATTGCCTCTGCATATTGATGGATATTGGATAAATGCAGAAGTTCAGTGATTTTCTAGTCCATACTTGAGTTACAGCTGGAGTTATATTATTGGAAAATATTGTTTTCACTAGTCACTAAGAATAAACGATTTTTTCGGGAGTCATTTCTTTTTATGAAACTCGATCGCATCTGCAGTCTGACAATGTTTCTGAGATATCGAACAACAGTCATAAATTCAGCGAGGGGAAATAATGTCGACTTATCAATGTTCGAAGGTTTCCCTCAGGGCAATGAATTTCGAGATCGCTGATGTTTTCCCTTTTCAACGACCGTTATTCTTCCCGATTACATCTCCCGGTTATTGCTCTTTTCCCAGCGACTGCTAGGTAGGTAGTACAGGCAACAGGATCCAGTCTTTAATATCATAAAATCAAAGTTTTAGTTTGGGTCGTTGTGGTAGCTTCAATATGGACTTATAAAATGGATAAACTTAGGAACGAACATGTTAGAAAAGGCACTCTCAAAATAGCACCAGCTTCAAGCTAGTTCCTCGTTGGACGAGTGGATTTCGCGCTCGGATACCAATCCGGTGGTCCGAAGTTCGATTCCCGGCTCGGCCAACGCGGAACCAGAGGAATTTATTTCTGGTGATAGAAATTCATTTCACGATATAATGTGGTTCGGATCCCACAATAAGCAGTAGGTCTCGTTGCTAGGTAACCAATTGGTTCTTGGTCGCGTAAAAATATCTAATTCTTCGGGCCAGCCCTAGGAGAGCTGTTAATCAGCTCAGTGGTCTGGTAAAACTTAGATATACTTAACTTAACTCAAGCTAGGTGAGGGAAAGTAGACTGAGATGGTATGTACTTATGAAGAGACGAGAGGGAGACCACCCGATAAGGAAGATGACGGAGATGGGACCACCTGGTGGGAGAAGGTTAGGTAGATCAAAATTGCGATGGATTGACTGTGTGAGGAGAGATATGAGGGAGTTTGGATTGAGCGACGAGGATGCACTGGACCGAAGGAGATGGAGGAATGTGTTGAAGAACCATTACAGCGACCCCAAATAGGGACAGGCTTGTAGAGAAAGAAGTGGATGTTTGAATCTCATGAGTTTCAGATAAACCATTAATTTTAAAATGGTGGTTATTTTTGCAATTTTTTTACGTAAGTATTAAGATTAAATAATGAACGGTGTCAACAGAGAATAATATAGCAAATCATAGTCATAATTTAAGATACTGAATTTCTAAAGCACAGGATCATAATATAAAGTTATCTAAGACCGATAAAAACTAACATTGTGAATTATTGAAGCAAAACAGAAATTCCAGAATGAAAATATAATATATTATTAATTATCAGAATACAGTAATGGTACGACGATAATAAAAAAACGACTTCCCTAATGAAGCTTGGCTTCTGAGACACTCCTATGCATATGTTTGTGTGTATGTGCCATATAAATAGCGTTAAAGGAAGGAAAGGTTTCCTTGTAAAGCGTAGTTGTTGAACTACCTTTGTGGAGGTGAACCGGTTTCGCTGATATCGTTGAGAAAAGGGTAGACTGTATATATGATTTAGGAAAATTCTACAGAATAATGTACTTTTTCATTAACGCGCCATTTGATTAGATCATCTCAAAAACCAACATAAAGGTTTTGTTTTTGTCTTCCAAATAAAAGAGCCCAGTAATATTTCTTATGTTTACTGGAGCGAAATTTTGACTGCCCTGACTTTTGAACATTCTAATAAAAGATAACGAAATCGAAATCATTGAACATTCCCGTGGATAAAACAAAATAAGAACACGTCTATTGTGAAAATAAGAGGCATTCAATTCGAGAGCTTTAGTCCAAAAATCTTTCTGTTTTTGGCGCTCCTGCCGCACCAATAGGCGGGAGGCCAATACAGATTAGCATCTCTCTGGTGCTACGGAATATTGTTATTCAGAGCACCCCAATCCCTCTGGAAGCTGCAAATCTTCCCGGAAAAGAGTACATCCGTTTTTCCAAAGGCTTTGCATATTCCAGTATTTCTTCCTATAGAAAGATTTCGGTGAATTTTAGCATTTTCCGATGTGAGTGAATTTTTCTTTCGAAATTCGTAATCTCTCACGTTTTGATATACCGCCCCCCCCCCCCCCCCCAACGAAAACCCACACAACACACACACACCCCCCCCCCCAAACCACAACTCCCCCCCCCCCCCCTTTCTCTCATCTCTGTCTCTCTCTCTCTCTCTCTCTCTCTCTCTCTCATTCTCCTCTCTCTCTCTTTCAATTCTAGATGATTTTTTATTTATCAAATAACATCGGTTTCTTTTTAGAAATATTTAGGGCTAACATGTTTACATATGCGCCAACATGCAAGCTTACATGACAAATAGTGATATTTCATAGAAGCCAAATGGAATTCTACTTTCAATAATGTGTATGGTGTACTTCAGAGCTATGAACGGAATTTACCAGGTGAGCAGGTATTCATTACCGATCTCAAAGCATAAAAGTATGCGCAGTGATACTAAAAAACAAATAAATAAGTAAATAAAATAAAAACAGATCTTGCAACTCTTAGAAAATACTGGCTATCAAAAGAGTATGAGGTAAAGAGCATCTGAAGAAATAATACCCAAACGATTGGAATAAAATGCTTCTGCCTTTGACGAGAAGCATGCAATATTGCGAAATATACAATCAAACAAAAAAGATTCACAAAATAATGGAAAATAGTAGAAATATCCACAGAACAAAATAATCTCTTGAATGTTGTATGGTGACTATTGACATTGCTTTAGCTTTATAGCGAATTCTTTAGGTTGCAAGATTTAACCAACGCGTCCATCTTTTACAATATTCGGAACGTTCCGGTTTTCCTTTTTACTTCCTTATTTCATTCCATGGGTTTCAGAACTGGCAATGAAGGTGGAGCCACAGGTGCAAAAGAAACTCAGGTGATGACAAGAAATGCGTAGTTTCCGAATATTTGCTCGAGGTATTTTTTATTTTTATTTTTATTTCATCTCCCATCTGAGGAGGAACTCCAGTCTTACTCTCTTTACATGTATGATTTGAATGTGCATATTAGACTAAAGGATTAAGCAGAGGAATTGCCATTGAGGAAACGAGAATCATTATCCAGTCTCACGGTGGACGAAATTGCTTTTGGGGGGCGATAACGCAAACCAAATAGTTCCTTTGATCTCCAAATTGGCGAACTCGGTCTCGGTGACTTTATTCTTCAGTTCAGTATTCGCCTCTCTATGAATATTCGAGGAACTGGGACTGTCAGATACACTGCTCCGATAATATTTGCTTCAACATCTCAGGTAGAAGAAATGTATTTAGTTAGATGTATCTTTATTTGAGTACGATACTATTTTCTCATTATATTGCTTTCAATGGTTAAAATAATGATGCCGAGTTGTTCGTCGTACGAGTTCCTCGTTGGACAAGTGGTTTTCGCGTTTGGCTACCAATCCGGTGGTCCGAAGTTCGATTCCGGCTCGGCCTTCGCGGAATCAGAGGAATCTATTCCGTTGCTAGTGTGACCAATTGGTTCCTAACCGAGTAAACATATCTAATCCTCTGGGCCAGCCCTAGGAGAGCTGTTAATGAGCTCAGTGGTCCGGTAAAACTAAGATAAACTTTGTTCACCGTACGGATATGATCATAGAAAGGGGTCTTCATTTCTTCAATGAATGAATTGTTGTATATCTTTTTAGACTGAAATTTGATCTTCATCAGTTATCTGCTAATCATTTCACAATATCAGATTCAGTATCAAAATATCGGGTAATCAATTATTAATTTCCTTCTGCCAAATATCCCCAAGAAATATGATATGCTAATTTCAAACGAAGGCCACTTCCTAAAAATTATATTATCCTAAATTAAGAGAGTAATATTGAGTCTCATTTTCCCAGTGACAGATGATCTGTCATGTCGTGTCAAGTGAGAAGAAAAATTTATCACCCCATAAAAAAAGTCAAAATATTCCTGAAATTGTATTTTCACCCCATGGTAGTTAAATTATTTCTTATGATACACAAAATCTGGAGAAAGGCGTTGCCTTACAGTAACATTCCGCGTCCACATCTTTCATTATTTAATCCGGAATGAGAGAGAGAGAGAGAGAGAGAGAGAGAGAGAGAGAGAGAGAGAGAGAGAGAGAGAGAGAGAGAAGAGGAGAAGGAGGAAGAGGAGGATGAATAAACCTGTAAAAAACATTTCCATAAACGTTATTATTCTTCGAACTTTTTACCATGGAAAAATGTGCTTTCCTACACCTGTTTATAAGGCCAGTTACCCGTTTCAGCATGACTGACGTTACCTGAGCGGAAGGTAACATAATATAGCACAACACAACAGGCATAGAATCAGTGTTAACCTATTGTTGAGCTTAATATGAGATTGCCTAGGCAGATATTAGGACCCGATATATACAATTCGATGTGTTATTTGAGTAGGCGACGGATGGTGATATATTAATTATTTGGTTGTCTCTATATAGTCATGCATTCTATTCTTTACCTGCGCTATACTCGTCAGTATTTCATTAGTAATCACATTCGGTTGATAAGAGTGTGATGGAAAACACCCGAAGACTATTAACTTAAAGTAATATCACACTTTGCCCTAAGTAATACGTAATGTATTAGTCTCATCCTGATATCTGCAAAGAAAGCGGACTATTTTAATCTATCTTAATTCTTAACTTAGTCAATTAATGGGGATTCAAAAAGTCATGATAAAATAGAAATTCATTATTTTCTCACTTACTTCAAAAATACATATAATATTCTTTTTATATAATTAAGTATAAAAAGACGTGAAATGAATCAGAAAACCTCTGGTTTATCTCAACAGTTGATAATATAGTTTAAAAACACAAGTAAAATATTAGGTGTTAATTTCTCTATATCTGTTTTAATACTCATGTCCTGCTTTTAAGTTCTGAATGTGCTCAAATGCTTTTTATTTTTATAAGGAAAAATATGTGAAAATCCGGAGTCCTTAAAGTGCTAATGTTATCGAAGACTAGACTCATCCTTGCAACCTAGTGCACTGTTTTGTGACAACCAAAAGCCGCTTTGAAACTTCAGATTTGTATTCAATAAATACAGGCTGACAAATGTCAGGAAGAGTAAACGTATCGAACGATAAATCACTGTTGCTGCCAACAGCGTGCAGAAACAATATTATATTCACACATCGGAATTACAAATGACTGGAGAACATGCCCCTCGTTCCTCGCACTCACCGATGCCACTGACAGACATAGTGCCAGGGACGATTTCACACGAACAGACTTCACACTTTCATAGACTGTTTTACGTAAATAAACTCCACTTCAAAAGGGCTGATTATATATCCTGAATACATGGAATGAAATGCCTATCTGGCTTAATAAAAGAAGAAAAATATTTTTCTTAGTTGAATATTCATTAGAAAACGCTCAGTCCAGTATCATGACACCATCATTTGCCAGAGTATACTGAATAAAAATAAATGCGTACGTGTGAAACGTTATATTCATAAACTATGGTTAAAGGAAATAGTACACACTTTTTCATTGGATTCTATATTACTTGACAAATAAAAAATTCCATGTATCTTGTGCCGAGAATTTTTTTCTTTGCAATGAAGAATAAGCAATATTTCTAACAATGAAACCTTATATAAATTCAGGACCTCACTGATGACTTTTATGAATAATGAATTATTACGTTTATCATCATTAGCATTAGCATTCGGTAAAGGTATATTAACGAAGGAAACTAGGTGAAGCATGTTTATGTACTTGTAAACAGTAGGAGTGAAGAAAAGGATATGTATATATTCATATAGTGTGTATAATATATATAATATATCTATATATATAAACATATATAGTATGATATGTATATATATATATATGATATATATATATCATATATATATATATTATCTTATTTATTAATTGCTAAGTCAAGAATATGCAATTAATACGAAAAATAAATCGCGCACACACACACACACATACACACACACACACACACACACACACATATATATATATATATATATATATATATATAATATAATAATATATATAATATTATATATATGTGTGTGTGTGTGTGTGTATATATATATATATATATATATATATATATATATATATATATATATATATATATATATATATATATATATATATATATATATATATATATATATATATATATATATATACAAAGATAAAGATATATGCCAGTTACTCCTTCGTTTATTTTTCCTTCGTGGCATATATCTTTATTTATGGATTTATCACGTTCCTAACGTGTATGTATATGTGTGAGTGTTACTTTTTGTATGAATTGCGTGTTTTTTACTTTGCTGTTCATCATACATTGGTTCTGTGAAGCAAGGAATCTAGTAGCTACCTCAATGGTAACGGTAAAACTCATTTGAAGTCAGATTTTGCCTAAATATACTTCTATGACTAAATTTTTTTCTAATTTTCCTTTCATATATTATTTGGAAATCCTTTTTTCACATATAACATTTCCCAAAAATTACTCACAGCAAAACTACTTCCTGTAACAAACACAGAGCATTGAATATTTATTTTTTTCAAGGGCGAAACAGGGAAATTCTTTCTTGCAACATTGTTATGTAACGCTAAAGAGTCATAGTGCTTTGCAGTTGAAATTAATTTCGTATTGATATTTTAAAAAGTTGTCAAGTTTCGAATTGAAATTATGTTGGAAAATAACATTGTTACAGAAATTTTAGCTGGAACAAAAATTCACTATTTACGATTCATCAACAATTTCTCACTCACCTCCCTCTCTCTCTCTCCCCTCATCTCGCTCTCACTCTCCCCTTCTCTCTCTCTCTCTCTCTCTCTCTCTCTCTCTCGGGAACAAAGACAGTTTTCTTGGCACATCGCAGATTAACGTATATAGCTCCTTTATGATAAAGTTGAATTCGTTAATTCGTATTACCTTTTATTCACGTAATCTTAAAATGATTCCAGAAATGAGTGGTATAAATTTCTGTTTTTATTTCCCATATGGGACCGATTAACCTACTGGCTCCCTAGTCATTGTTCTCTATTCTAAAACCGCCCTTATAGTACTCTTCGACCAACCGGCACTCCACGTCAGACGGCTTTTGTCCGAAAGGCAAGTTATTTAGCCTTGAATAAATCCAATCTACTCGTAGTAGATTTAGGATCCAATCTCGTTGATTGTTTGGAGAACCTACACATCGTACTTGAACTACCTTTCGTATTCTGACAAAAGGAAATACGAGTAAAGTTGTGTCGGAAGAATTTCTTGCAAATGCCATTCTTAAATAGATGCTTTTAGACTTTTATTTTCCCATTTGTTGAAATTTGCAAAAAATGTCACTGAAGGAATTTTAAGTTACCGGATCGAAATTCTGATACACTTAATGTTTGTTACATGAATGTTGATTTATGGCGATTTATTTCAAAAGACGTACAGAAAAGGGCATATATATTTAAAGCATCTTCACTTTCTACAAAAACAATGGCATATTCCTAATCATAAACTTGTTAACCCGACTTTTCGCTTCAGGTAGATTTTCAGACTATCCTTAGATATATCCCTCAACATCCTATAAAATAAAGTTTCAAATATCCTTGTCTTTAAGAATAGAATATATTTATTACCCTTGAAAATATGGATTTGGAATTTTTATTTCACTGTTAAGATCTACAAGGTATCAAGCGTATAACTGAAGGTAGAATTTAAATCATTAAATCATGTTTCATAATGGTTAACACACTTTCTGGTATTACTTTAAACATGGTTCTTAAAACAATAAATTGCGCATACAATGATATGTAATTTGTGATGAAATGTAAAATAAATTATGATTTCATACTCATTTAATGCTATACAGCTGAATAAAAAAATATTTCGCTAATAATAAGAGGTCAGTTTTTTAAGGTATAATATCATCCCGTGAAAGACCTTCATTTAATTTTACAACTGACTGTATAGTAAAGCTCGAATTGTTCAGATTAGACCATCGAACTCATTTTTTGCAAATGTAATAAGGCAGTATAGGAAAAAGATGATGACTCATTTGAAAACATCATACAACCAACCGTCTATGTACAATTACACGGCCGAATAGACTGAATGACACAGCGCAGAACAATAAAATCCCAATTTTTTCCATCGTGAATTCTTCAGAAAAAAATAACGGTTTGCTGACAGTCCCTACATCTGCACCCGAATAACAAATTATTTACATCCGTTCCAGTATTCGTGCCCTTTTATCCACAGGTGACATAAGCTGAATAATTTAGCATCCTGACCCAAGTAAAACTGAGGAGGGAAGTTTTAACAGCATGGAAAGAGTGACAGGTTAAGCCCTTTCAAGCCCTGTCGGAACTATAGAAGATTCACATCAACCGTGCATTTGATGTCTAGGCCAGTCCCTTACGACGCTCCTGATTGGCTGTTGATAAGCCAATGACAGGGCTGGAAACTCTCAGTCTCTCTCGAGAGTTCAATAGCATCCCTCAGGAGAGGTGAAAGATAGATCCTACCCATGTGAACTCTCGAGAGAGACTGCAAGTTTCCAGCCCTGTCATTGGCTTATCAACAACCAATCAGGAGCACCGTAAGGGACTAGCCTATATAGATGTACGGTTAATGTGAATCTACTATAGAATTTTTGGCTTAATCTCTTCACTCTGCTTCAAGCACCACTCAAGTTCGTTTAAAGGTTTGTGTGTGTGTGTGTGTGTGCGTGCGTGCCCATTTTCTTATTTTTTGGGAGAGCGGTGGAAGTGGTAATTCATCAATACAAATGTTAATGCTCGTGTTGGAAATTATCATAATTCATATTGTACCTTAAACAATGTTGTATTTTAGAATAAAATCTACTCTTATCTCGATTAATATACAATAGAAGTCATGGTCGTTGTAATTGTTTATAAGAGTAGTCGCCTTAAACAAGGCTTCAGCAATTCGAAATGAACTATTAGCAAAGGTATTTCCCTTTAAGGCAAAACCTTCCGTAAGTTCATTACGAGTTGTATTTAGTGAGTTGTGGTTTTCATCATTTCATATGATGAACAAGAAGTGACATATGATGCTTTAAACAGAAAACGAAATTATATTTGTTTTTCCTGGTGAGGCAGTCGAAAGAATATGAATAGAAAAGTACATGAACAAAAGTTGTTTGTTCCATGTTTATTTTTTCTTTCTTTTTATGACGATGGCGAGGAGCATTCTATTGATCCATTTTAAAGACATAAATTGAGTCAATGCCAGAATTATAATTCTTTGTAAGGCTTGGTCATGGTTTACTGGATTTTGTAAAGAAAAATAAAATAAGATAAAATAAAAAGTTTCTGAAACTGTACAGCCGATTCAGTCCTCAGTAGTGTTCCCGTTTTATATAGCGTAAACGTAACAAGAACAGACGATAGAAAAACGTTATAGTATTCCAACATGTTTCATCAGTATGTTATGTTTTTTTAAACTACAGCGTTTAGAAATGAGTACACTGTTAATATATTCGGTAACTGTAGTATAAAGATCGTTTGGTGGTTCATGGTAAAAGTTTCATCTCGCCCGCTTTAATGGGAGCCTATATGTTGCCTAAATTACCCCCTAAAGTTTCCTTCTCGTGCCACGAAAAATAATGTCTGGCCCAAAACTTTTTTCATCGCTCATTTATTTTTCATGTAATTTAGAACTCGATGAAGGATTCGAAGAACTGAGAACAATTTTGTCTTCGACTCTCTGTGCATTATAAATCGTAAAAAAATGCAGTGTCATTTGTGCCATGACGAATTTTATCAGATGAAATAGGAATAGATTGTCCTAGTTTTTTTTATTTACTTCACACTTAACTGTACTTTATGTGCATAACTACGGAAGGATGGGTACCACTGTATGGGTCCATCTTTTCATTGTCTATTTCAAAAGTCTAGACCAGTATTACATTTACAACGAACTTCCTTCAGAATCATAGGTTAAGAGAAATCAGCCCAATAATTTTCCGAGCCTCAGCTTTGCACGAAGTTCATCAAATTAAAACTTTTAGCTACATCTAAAAAAAAACACAGATTCAAAATATGGTTATGAACTATTTATGTAAATAGACAACTCATGTATCTGTTTTTGGCTGGTTAATTACTTGATAGGTTAGATTTCTGTTTGAACTAAGATGAGGTAAATGACGTCGGTTGTAGTACATGAAAAGTATAATCTAAATATCACGGTTGCCCTTTTGTCTTTTCGTGAGCTAAGTATTAATACGATTGGGATAAATATATGCTAAATTGACTAGCATTAATCTGAAAAGAAGTTATGAAAATTTTCCCCTCCTAGTGTTGGAGGATTAAATCGATTTTTGCCCCTAACGCAGGTGAGGCAAATATTCTGTTGTATAAGCTGAAAAAAAGGTTAAGTATATCTTAGTTTTACCAGACCACTGAGCTGATTAACAGCTCTCCTACGGCTGGCCCGAAGGATTAGATACTTTTACGTGGCCAGGAACCAATTGGTCACCTAGCAACGGGACCTACAGTTTACTGTGGGATCCGAATCACATTATATCGAGAAATGATTTTCTATCTCCAAAAATTAATTTCTTTGATTCCGCGTTGGCCGAGCCGAAAATCGAACTTCAGATCACCGGATTGGTAGTCGAGCGCGAAAATCACTCGTCCAACGAGGAACTCTGGTTGTACAAGCAGGGCAGTAGAATAAGAATGACAGTTTTCTTGCTAGCCCTGAAGAGACGTTTTTTTTTCTAGAAATGGGACACATCAGAAGAATATACTTGACAGAAGCACAGTAAAATTAGAATGACAGTTTTCTTGCTAGCCTGAAGGAACGCTTTCTTCTGGAAAAAATTGGACACAGCCGAAGAAAATTTGATACGCATATTTCGGACGTGAATTTGTAAAATAAATCAAAATTGTTGCTTTCCAATAATCCTATGGTTTTATACCTGCATTTATAAAAGTAATCTGACTTCATCTTACAGTGTTAACAGTTATAGAACTATACCTGTTACCCTGAATCCCATGAAGAGGAAATTAACTTCGGAAGCATTTTATATTTAATCTAGTGTTATAGTCGCAAACTTTACGAAAATAATATAACGATTGTGAATCTCAACTGTCTTTAGAGTTATTCGCATCATTTGGAAAAACTTAATCTCTTATGAAAGCATCATATTCCCATCAGTCTAAAACCACATCTTAATATAAATGGGAAAAATCAGCGAGGCATTGGCAAAGAGACAAATGGTCCTAGAATGTTTTCGTCTTACCGAAGAAAACGAAAGGAAATAAATGTTTTGACCCAGAGAGAATGAAGGACGAAAACAAACGTAGTGATGGGATATTAAATCGGCAAAATGTCGTTCTCTTTCGCATTGTTAATGTATCAGTGGCGCTGCTGTTGGTTGTAGCAGCATTAAGAGCAAAATTGATTAATTTAACGTAGACCAAAACATTATACAGAAGTTGGAATAATGAACGAACTGAATAAAGGTTTCTAGAATTCTCGAACTGTTTCTTACATGTTGAAGGCAAAATTAGGCAAAATTACTTTTGTCATGTTAAAAAAAATTAACGATTATTGTTTATTTTACAATAGCAATATTGTTTGACAAAATATGTGGCAATTGTCATAAAAAATGAAATACATTCCACCAGTATTTTTGCAGCAAATATATTGAAGCCGTAACATTGGCTAGAAATTTTTGCACGAACGAGCGGGTTCTAAAAAGGGAGCTTAGTGTAATTACGTTTTAGAAGTTTTATTGTTTTCTTTGATTAATTTCCCCTCTTTTTCGATACACTCCCATGGAGCTTTGCGTTCTAATATGCTTATAGAAAGAGATAGTTAAGCCCTCTTTCAGAACACTATTACAAATATTTTATGGACCTGGAAAATCATTACAGAAATCTCCAATTTTCCATGAATATCATATCTTAGGAACATTCTTGTCACTGAAATTCGAGATTTTTCTGGATAGTAACATTTAGAAAGGAAATTTGTTCCCAGTAATTTGAATGAATTTTCAAATTCTTGGAACTGTATTTACCCAAGAATATTAAGATTGACATATGTGAAGGAAACTGCAATTAATAAATCTTAAAACGGAAGGGAATTTGCTTACATAATTGCAAAATAGCTAACCTGGATAAGAAAATAAATAACTAAGCGCCATGAATGAATAAGTATAAAGGCAACGGGGAGAGTTATTATAAAGTGATGAAAATAAATCATTGTGAAGGTTACTTATTATTGCTGTTAGGTGTGTTGGCATCCTTTTCATGGTATAAATAAATTCTCCTACTTTGAAAGTGCGTCTATTATATAATCAACTTGAAAAGGAAAGGGAAGGGCAACTGTAGATAATCAAGTGAAATTTCCAGTATAAATTCATTATGTGAAATGTGTCTAATTTGTTTCCTTTTCGATTACCTGTCCTAGTAGGAGCAAAAATGGGTTAAGGTATCGAAAACTAATAAAGTATAATTGGAGCAACAATGATGATTATAATCATAACAACAAAAATCGGTTATTATAAGAGGATATTGAAGCTGAATGTACAATATTTCCTAAATAATTAAAAATGTACGAATTATTAATCTAATTGTAAAATCAATAGAAGCCGTGACAGTAAAAAGAAAACCAAAATTCAAGAGAACTTCTTCCGTTTCAATTAATCATAGGAATATTGAATATCAAAAGGAGCGAAGCAGATGACAAATCGTTTAAGGTTTGGGAATTCAGCCTAAGTTTTCCAATATTCATGAAAGAGTTTTCTTGGCAAAGTCGACTCTCTTGTTTCTTGATATTGGATGTTTTCGTCCTCAGAGCAAACTTTTGTTTCATATTTTCCACAATTTTTTTACTGAAGCATTTTCCCTCCTTTTCAAAGGCAGAAGGCGAAGTTGGATTTTAAGAGCTTCCTTCTTTATACATAAATTCATCATACATAAAAGTGACGTGTTACAAATGTGGGGGACAACTATTAACAATACTTTCGCCTGTTAGATTACAGGAATTGATATTTGTATCTGGCTTGAGTCAATACTCAACTAAAAATTTGATTTTGACGGTGGCCTTGCTACAATAGGTTTATCTCTATTGTTTGTTAATTACTGTGAAGCGTGCTTGTTAAGAAACAGTTTGAATGAATGAGAAGTTCGTTAAATTTCCACTAATGCCACTGAATTTGATTTGATTTCATGTCACCCAGAATAAAAGACAACAGATATTATGTGCAAGACTTGCTTCAGGATATGCATTAGGTGCAGTGTTATTGTTTTAAAAATCACGGTCTTCCGGATTTCTTAGAATCATGTCATTTTCTTATGTAAAGCGTGAAGCGACATATTTTTATTTCACTGCCACGGTTCCCGAGATTTTTGTCGATCACGGGTACTTAACGTTTACATGATAATTGCTGTAAGGCGATTGTCATTTTTCTTGTATTCAAAAAGTCTTTGCTTACGATTTTGTAAATTCTTCTGTCTCGCTGCCATATAACTTCGGCAATATTTCGTTTTTTTTTTTCTTTTTTATTTTTTTAGGTTTCATTTCATATTGATAAAAACATACCAGCAAACGAAAGATATATCCCGTTTTTACTTGTAATAATGGTCTTGCTCATAATTGCGCTTTTGTAATTCTTTCAGTTTTCTATTGCTTTGTACGAAAATTGAGAGAGAGAGAAGAGAGAGAGCCTGTCTCGACGATAATGAATTCCACCAAGTCTGGAATTTTGTGATTCTTATCAAGATCTTCATTAAAAGCTGGGAACTGTTTTCATCATAGATACGACTGAGCTATAGAAACCTGAGAACGAGATGGAGGTGATTATTACGAGTAGTCTGGAAAAAGCCATAATTAAAAATAAAACAAAAATCAGCTCTTAAAAAAATACAAATGGAAGTAGGGGAAAGAGAGAAATCCAGAAACATAAACAAGAGGGAAATGAGCATTCAAGGAGTTTAAGAAATGAAGGTATACAGCTAGTATATTTTTGAGCGATGTAAATATTCATCATTTTCAAGTCAATTCTCTCCTTTGCAGTGATAAGAGCCATATTCACGGAATTAACATTTCCTTCGTCTAAAGCTCTGTCATGAAAACGAAGTCAGTAAACAGCTCTTTGTTTTTCATTTTCATTTCTGAGCATTTTCCATTCCATCCAATTCGAATGAATTTGTGGAAGGGACAAATTACATGTTTACCTTAATAAACTTAAAGAAAAAGACTTCGAGCACTTTATACGATCAACGGTTGAGATTGTCGGAAAGTGAAGGCAAAAACGCAGATACGTAAACGGAATTATATTTGAATAAGGGATTTTTCTTTAATTCCATCCACCTCAGAAAGTTTTTGAAGTGCAAGCCACTGGAGTGGTTCATTTTTCATAGCAACTTTTCTAGAGGGTGAATCTTAATTTGAAAACTTTTCATTTTTATTACATATTTTTGCTCGTGTTGGATCTCTCCGATTACTATCTATTAAAAAAAGGCCAGCATTTTTCTCAAACAGAATGAATAGTTATTCTTATTCTAGAATATCTCAGTTCTTTACTGACTTTGACAGACAAATTGGCATCTAGCCATATCGAAGTAAATAAACAAAAAGATTCGTTATGTTTGTCATGTAACATATGCCTTTATTTATTCGGTTTGTATGTCAACCTGAATTCCTTTTTTTGTAATGAATCTTTTTTCAGCCTTTTCGAAATGATTAACTATTGGGAGAAATCGGTCAAAGGTCTTACAGGATTTTGCGTTTTTAATGAAATACAACCGTCTATATGCTCTTGTTACCTTTTTATTTAAAATAAGAGCAATTTTCTAACAACCATATTTACTAGATTTCCTCCATTTGGGTCAAGAAAACTATTAATGTTTCATTACCACCAACGCAAAGGCGTTATGCCTCTCATAATGATTACGTATAATAGTAAGTCTAGGGTTAACTAAATGTGTAATATAGTTTTTTAAATGTCCAAATTCAAGGATAAGTATTTTAAGTGCCTATTGGTAATTCATAGTAATACCTCCTCTAAAATTCATTATCTTAATATCTGAAATTTATACATCAACTCATAAGATACCACACAAGATATTCCATTCCTGTGATAAAGATTTGCAAGAGCCAAGATATATATTATTTTCATTCATTCATTCTCCTATAAGTGCTTTTGTTGAATGCTGTTGTCAGAGGTGTGGTCGTTAGCGACTACTGTTTTCAAAAGTATTCTTACCGTAATTTCAATACTTTTATACTTAAATCTATCTAGCCTTGTACACTAGTCTTTTCACTTTAAAAAATGACGCTGATGTTGAAGACGCGGAATTAGGGTGTCTAAGAACTGCTCTAAATTCATGGATTGTAGATATGCAGAACGTAGCTACCAATAAATTAGAAGATATAAATGTCTCTTAATTATAGTTCCTGCTTTAAATGAAATATGTTTTCATTGTGATTATCTTCGTTGGTCGTATTCGATTGAGAGCATCAGTCACATAGTGAAATATGATTATATATAGTGTAATGAAA
This sequence comes from Macrobrachium nipponense, assembly GCF_015104395.2. Lineage (NCBI taxonomy): Eukaryota > Metazoa > Arthropoda > Malacostraca > Decapoda > Palaemonidae > Macrobrachium > Macrobrachium nipponense. The sequence continues at coordinate 52,088,963 of NC_061093.1, read as the reverse complement.
AGTTTTAAAAATTAGTTAATTTTTAACCGGAAAATACCGTAGAAGGGTAAAATCATCTTATGGAAAATAAGAACGAGAAAGAAAACTGTGCCCCCCCCCCAAAAAAAAATAAAAAAAAAAAAGAAAAAAGGAAAACTAAATAAGTACAAATAAAAGGGTTGGGAAAACGACTCAAAACCAGCAATCTTTCTTGGAATGTAAATGATAGTGTGTGATGAATTTTTTTTTTTAAATAGGTAATTTTGAACCTGAAAATACCGTAGAAGGCTAAAATCGTCTTACGGAAAATAGGAACGAGGAAGAAAACAGCCCAGAATAGAAAAAAAAAGACCTAAATAAGTACAAATAAATGGGCGGGACAACGACGCAAAACCAGCATCCTTTCTTGGAATGTAAATGACGAGGTCTTTCTTCCCGAGCAATGATGACGCGAAGTCTATTTCGTTTTATGTGAAGGCTGACAGGACAGGGGACCGAATGACCTTATATAACCTATAAGCCTAAAGGGAAAATGGGAAAAAGGGGACGAAAATCCGTCTAATCCTAGACTAAGGCGATATACAGCCGCTTCTTGGAAAGGGGGGAAATGAAATGAGAAGACCAGGGAAACGTGAACTGCTTGATGACAGAGATGTGCTGATGTACAGTGATATTAGTAATTGTATTAAGCATTATCAGTCATCTCCCATAAATATATAGATAAGTTTTTTTTTTATCAAAAGAGCAGCATTCATCCTTTGTTTTCTAGTAATATAAACTCAATTTACATCCTACATTACATATATAAAGCCAGCAATGAGTGAGGGAATCAAGCGATCTTTGATAAAAAAAACTGCGGTTGAAGGACGGCATTATAGTTTGAATACATTGCGTTGAATTTCGTTAGATAAGTAATCGTACGTAATAAGTGAGGGAATTAAGTGAACTTTGATAAACAAACTAAATCTGAGGGACGGCATTGTAGTTTGAAAACATTGCGTTGAATTTCGTTAGCTAAGTAATCGTACGTCATTTGTTCTATCCATTTACTAATCAAGCTCTGCTTCCCAACCTATGCTGCGCTCTGCTCTCACTTACACCAAACGGCCAATGACTTGCAACTCAACGTAACCACACATTCACACGCACAGGGATGTTTTCATTTCAACATTAAACCCTTTTCCAGGAAGGAAAGAAGGAAGCAGAGCGTCCAGTGCCACATTTCCACCGCAAAGAGAAATCGTAGTGACTCCTCTGCAAAAGACCCCCCACAGCATTTGTCTCTTTATAAACTTGCACAGAAGGGGCAGCAATAATTGGTCAAACAGCCCAACACGATGAAAACTCTACCTCTACGTTGAACGCAGTCTTACCCTTCAAGGCATTCATTTCAATTAGCTTAATTGTAAACGGTACTGTGTAGACCTAACCGACCTAAGAAATGAGTTTGGAATTTCAGAGCATTGTATCCAGGGCCGAAACAGCATTTATTGGAGGAATGTATAGTCCTCGGTTAGGGAAATAGGATGCAAATGGCAGATGAATTCCGCTATCTCTTGCTTCAAATGGCCGTTATTTCCATTACGTAAGCCTGTTTGCGGAGAACTGGAACCACAGCGGTGGTAGGCTGACTTACGATGTGCAAGTGGTTGGGATACAGATATAAATTAATTCAAGGCAGAGAAATGCTTATAAAAGGGTCGAGGAGTCCTAGTAAGATGAAATGCCCCACAAATGAAAAATGGACCCTACAAATCATCAAATGGGAGTAGGAATGGCCAGGAGAAAAACAGGGTCGTGTCGCCAATATGGAGCAACTTTCATGGATACTGGTGTAAGGTAAATGTCCCAAGGTCTCTGCGTCATTACAAAAGAAAACTTAAATTTATTCGCATCAGAAAGAGAGAGAGAGAGAGAGAGAGAGAGAGAGAGAGAGAGAGAGAGAGAGAGAGAGAGAGAGAGGTTCAAAATTTATCAACCGGACAATTATGAAGTTTCGTAAATATGACTTTTGCATTAGATATTTGGTATTATTCAATAATCAATTCCTGACCTTCGTTAAGTAAAAGCATGCAATATACGTAAGTAAATGTTTACCTTATATAAGATTTAACAGTAGATCATTAACAAAGGAACATGTAAGTTAAGTACAGTATAAAACAAAAAAAAACATTTCACGCGCCTCTGGAATGGATAGTAGCTACCTTTACGATGGCAATAAGGTAAATCAATAGCATTTGCGAATAAAATACAAGGAGTTTTTATCATCTTGAAATCTCTCCTAATCCATTATCTTTAGTGTTAAAGCCTACGATTACAGCTTTTTTTGGCACCATTTGAATTGATCACGTTACTTAAAATGGATAACAATAACTTAGGGAAGTTTGTATAGGATTCACTACAAATGGAATTCTCTCTCTCTCTCTCTCTCTCTCTCTCTCTCTCTCTCTCTCTCTCTCTCTTAGTTTATATCTCTCCACGTTGTAAGATCATTTAGGAGTATTAAAGGATTATTATTAGAAATTCCCTTCCCAGGCTTCCTCTTTATTTCCCGCTCCAAGTATTTTGTTATTCTCGTAATTAATGGATCATTAGAGCCAATACCCTTTTTCAGAAGGCTAAATGCTCTGGAGCTTAATGTAATTATACCCTTGGGAGCATTAATTAGGGAAAGGGAAAGCTAATTCTATTTTTACATTTCAAGAGTATTTCCAATGGTTTTTATAGCATATTTTCTTTTTAATCTGAAAAACGCTGAACGCACTTATGAACATAAAATGTATAAATGTATCACTTAGTCCATTTCAAAAGTAAGGAATCATTAATAAGTCCATAATTAATTTACTTCATCTTCTTCTTGCCAATTACTTCCATAACTAGATAAACGTCCTTAAGAAACCAGTTCTTGGCGATATGTATTGTTTAATTTCCTCTCTTGGAAAACCATTTATAATGATTATGTTTATCTAATTACCTCTAAATCTTTATTTATCATTCCTATTGTTTCCATTAATGGAGAGACGTTCGTAACTACAACATCAATTCATCCATTCTTTAGTATCTAAAATAAATGTGCAATTGTTGATATAGTACGAAAATTGCTTTGACATGCGGAAAAATAATCTTAATTTTTCTGCTCTAATCCATGAGCCTGTATCTATGGTAATAATAATTTATCTGAAGACTATTTTTTTCTGCAAAATGACAAATACCTAACAACATTATCCCAGCCCCTTAGATAGGTTTGTTTAAAAAATGTTGTATCGCAGTGAACTGTAAGTAATTGGTCTTTCAGCTTAGATTATAACGATTTATAACTTGGGACAAAAGGTACTTCAGCAATCAGCCGCATCCTATGCGTTGACCACTTAGAATGGTCCTTATTGGGGACCAAACTTTCACTTAGTCAATTACAATTGCGTGGTAGCGCCCATAACCCGTGAACTTCATTACCTCAGTAGTACATTTATGTGATAAGTTGCGATAAGTTCATTGGATCTGTTCTGAACTAAGTCATGAAATACGGGAAAACCATTTCCCTGGTTGTTCAATTGTAACTTACATTTACCTTCACAGTTTGTGTGTATACTCTATTCTTGTAAATAAAAGGCTATATAGCGTCAAACTACTACTTGAAAGTAGAAGTAGTGGGTATTGAAAGTCTGCTGCTTAAGTTTAAAGTGGAATAGATTAAAAACGTAGAAGTAAGATATTTTTTGCGTACTATAATGGGACATAAAATAATGCTAAAACCTCTTCAAACGTATGCCATGTCTAGTCTAGTATGTATAATAATCTTTAATCGACATTCCAAGCCTGAATTAGAAACTCTCCACTGAGAGATGGATTTACCTTCTGAGGGGTATTTATAGTTGGTGTCTGTGCTTGTTCAAGGCAATTCTGGAATTCGTTATTAGGAAATTTCGTAGGTTAATATTACAGCAATAGACTTGCCTTGCTATCCTACTGTCCAAACTGGAAAGTATGATTAGGTAACTGATAATTTCTAGAAATATCTTAGCCATTACTGAATACCTTGAACCTCCCTTATCAGTGGCAGCACTATACTAATCTCATTACCAATTTAATCTCTCTCTCTCTCTCTCTCTCTCTCTCTCTCTCTCTCTCTCTCTCTCTCTGACAAACGCGTATACCCATGCACACAAGATCAAACACGTTATATAATGAAAATATTAATTAAGTTTATCCTTTGCTCTATATCACCGTAAAAGGTCAAGCCTCCATATGGCCTTTCCGTTTGCATTCCATTAAGTGGAAATAAAACTCTTTACCACCTGTTCGTTACCCTACCTTCGGGACGTGAGTATAACGTGAGAATTTTATTTCATTGAAAGTAAAATCAAGAGCTATTTGCCCATATTTTAAATGGAATTCCATAAGAAAACTTCTATATACCATTTTGCTGATATTTTATTCAAAAAGCTCAAAAATAAAATTTAAAAAAATCTTTTATATTCATTTTTTATTTCATTGAAAGTAAAACCAAGAGCTCTTTGCTCATATTTTAAATGGAATTCCATAAGAGAACTTCTATATACATTTTGCTGATATTTTATTCAATAAGCCCAAACTCAAAATAAAAAATTCTTGATAACTCACATATATGTTTTTACAATATAAACGGTATCTCTTGTATGTGGAAAATAACTGAGACCAGAGCTAAATGAGCGAAAATAAAAATGGTTGGGGTAAGTTTGAGAATATATAAGGAAGTTATTCAGGAGGATGTATGGAGAGCAACTAAGAGAAGAGACTGAAAATAAAAGAAAAATAAATAAATAAAAATGCGACGGATTCATGGAATTACCGATGAGATGTTAATGAACAGTGATGAAGTAATAATGATGCAACAGGTATTGATACTAATAACAGACATACACTAATCAAAATCAGAATGATCAGAATAAGGAGTTCACGAAACATAGTCAAGGGAAGAAACATCAAGGAAAAACAAATGTTTATGAAGTCAATGGACAAATTTCCTTCTACTAGAGGCTTCCATGCTGTTATTGGTAATCCAGAGAATAAAGTTTGCCTTCAAGCATTCATTGAGGCTGCATTCAAACAAATGGCATCTACAACCACTACTCAGCTCATATATTGCATTGTTGGCAAATCAGCAAAGAATCTCACCACAGATGAAGTATTGCCGAATCTCACATGTGCTCATGCAGAAGCAAACACCGCTCTTCTCACATTCTATGGTAAACTGCGGTCAGGTGTATTCAGAAGCAGTTGTAATAGACATTGAGGACACCGGTAACAATGTTCGGGTAGCCCTTTGTGGCTTGGCAGATATCAAGACTCTTGTGCTTGAAATGCAAATCTCAAATGCTCAGAGTTTGAGTGATGAGGCAATGGCAGTCTTTGATCCCACTTCACGATCTTATTGGATATGACCATAACTCAGGCTTTTATGAAATAGCTAAGAGAACTATTGTTGACCTTGTAGAAAATTCATCAGAAGGTCACAACCTCCCTAAGAGTTGTGGCACATCCCTCCCAGTCACACAAGAAATCATCAACGACTTACAGAAATTTGTTATCCGGTACATCAACCGAGGCACAAAACGCAATGCACTGGCAGGAGGAGGTGCTATAAAACCTGGTGTTATGATGTGGAACAAGAAGGGAAAAATAGCAAAGATTATAGATGTGACAATACCCAGTGCCTTTGGGCTCAATAGAACTAAAAGGAATAAAGTAATAAAATACCAAGACCTAAAGAATGACCTGAAAAGCGCATGGGAACATGAAAATAGAAATAACACCTGTGTTGGTAGGGCAACAGGACTTATAAAGAAAAACCTAAGAATATATCTTCGAGCAATACAAAGATGCCCAAGTATAAATGAGGTGCAGACTGCTGCCCTCAAAGGAACGGTAAACACCTTGAAAAGAGCCCTCAGATATGAGGCTAGTGGGATATAGAGGTGCAACCATAGACCCCAGGCTGGGGTCCATTGCACCCCTAATATAAATTTAAAATTAAGAATAACATACGCTAAAGGCAAGTGCAGCAAAGTGGTCAGCACTGAAGAAAAAAATCACCATGCTGCTGGTACCTGACTCTGACAGTCTACGACCACAATTAGGGCACACCAATTAACTCACTTAAGTGCAGACCTTACAGCTTCAGAATCATCCATCACCAATTGGCCATGAATGGCAACTTGTGATTGGAACTTCCAACAAGTCCAGGTCATCTAGAAATGGAGAGCAGTGATGACGACAGTGGAAATGAATTTGACAGCTGTGCATCATATTTGTCCTGCAATGATATTGAATCTTGATACAATAAGCGACCACAGATGTCTGTCATCTTGATTTGGAGGTTAAGAGGACTCCGAATAATGATATATGCCATCCCATTACGTTTCTGACACCAGAATTAGTGGGGATTGACACGTAAATTGTCATTTTTGGCCATCCACTTCAAAAAATAGAACTTGACCAGTTTTCTAACATGATGGTGGCGGCCATTTTGAGAAAGTCTAAAATAACAACTTTTCAGCCAATTTTGGTGAGGTGTATGGGAGTTAATTTTATGTTAGTATCACATGCCCTTGTTAAGTCCGCTGAGAAAAATTGGTATCCTAAACACGGTCCCAGAACCCTTGAAAACGACTTTACCATGGGAGAATAAGAAATGAATGTATAGATGGAGTACAATAGGTATTGGAGATGAATGGACTCATCATCAAGAAAGCGAGTGTGTACTAAGTTGACATGAATAGTGCTGTGAGTGCAAGTGTGTGTGTGCGCTTGTGAGTGTATACGTGTTATAAGTGCGTAAGGGGGTTGGAGGTGGATAGCAACGCGCTTCTGATAAGCCTGAGATGTAGGTGTTTAATGAGAGTAGTGTTATGGAGATTGTTGGGAGGGGGCCACCGATCCACAACTAAGCATTTAGAGGTGCATATGGGAGTGATCAATGTCCTTTCTATCTTCTTGGGAACCAGCTACCTATATAGGGTATATATATATATATATAATATATATATACTATATATATATATATATTATATATATATATATATATATATATATAGTTATATATAGATATTATAGTATATAGATATAATATATATATATATATATATATCTATATATATATATATATATATATATATATATATATATATATTATATTATATTATCGTATATATATATATATATACATGTTATATATAGTATTATATATATAATCTATATAGATATATATATATATCTATATATCTATATCTCTCTCTCTACATCTCTCATGTCTCTCTTCTATATATATATAATATATAATAATATATATAGTATAGATATATCTATATATCTATATATATATAATATATATATATCATATATATATATATCTATATATATATGTAATATATATATATTCATAGATATATTTCATATATATTCAGTTGTATTCCACATAGGAAAATGTAAATGGTATGTCTCTGAAAATGCCCAACAATTTCGTCCTCCAATGGACAGAGCTCTAAGCTCGATGTTAGTGGAATGATTTAGAATATAACAACTTAAACACCTGCAATATAGACTTTTATATGCTGAAATAAACCATATGGCACCGGCCAAATATTTGAGCGGTCTTTTCCATGACAGATCCCGAAGGTAAAAATCATGGTCGGTGGAGAAGGTGAAAGAGCAGAAAATACAGCTGAGAGATAAGAATGAAAGATTTCTTGGGAGGGGCGTCCGTAAAGTTGGTAGATAAAACAGGTCGTGAAAAATGAGTCATGAATTTACTCTTTCGTTCCGGGTCGAAGAGGGAGTGAAATTCTCTGCTTAGTTCGATATAAGATTTAGATGATGTTAAACAGGTACCTTTCCCTTCTGTGTAGTACAAATGTCATTCCTCATGACGTTCGCTCATTTGTAGACACTAAATTTCCGTATTTCATTTCATTTTGTTGTGGAATCTGCTTTGAATGATTAATTCGACAATATGTACCTCACCGAATAACGCACGTCAATGGGAACTTGAAAAACAAATATGAAGCAGTATTTTACTTTGGTCGTCCGCCTGTTGAAGATTTTTCCAAAAGAAAGACGAAGGAAATTACGGCAAGCACAATACATCGTTAGGTAATTCCACGAAAATCTGTTATCTGGACGTGTACAGATGTGAAGTTCACTCGCTGTTCTGGAATGTAGTATGTCGGACGGCATTTGACAGAAAAAATATTCTTAAAATTCTGTTATTTACCATATGCAAATGCCATCTCCTAAATAATTTCGTCTGGTTTTACAATGAAACTCAAAAATATTTATTTCATAAGGAAATTGTGTATATGATGTATCACTTCAAGTTCTCTCTCTCTCTCTCTCTCTCTCTCTCTCTCTCTCTCTCTCTCTCTCTCTCTCTCTCTCTCTCCCTTTCTATGTTATTCGTAGTAGTAAAATCATTTGATAGCAATGATGAATGGTTTATAATCCTAAAGAATCATTATAGAATTTACAATTTATTACTAAGTAAACGTTAAAGGAAAAACTCTTTTTTTTCGTACTGCGAGCAGCAAAATAATAATAATAATAATAATAATAATAATAATAATAATAATAATAATAATAATAATAATAATAATAATAATAATAATAATAATAATAATAATAATAATAATACTGCTTGAGCTTTACTCAAAATAAATGTTGTCTGTTAAACTTTCAGATCAACGCACGCGGGAACCCCATTGTTTTACTTGAGAATCTTTTGATTCATGTGACTCAGAAACATATTTATACGTACGTATAAGAGTCCTATAACATGACTTCTACATACACGTACATACATACTACATACCATAAAACATACATACATACATACATGCATACATACATAAATATACATATGTATACGCATATATATGTGTGTGTGTTACTGCCACTCCTGTTCATTTAATATTTTGGGGTGGAGTTACTGGTCTTATGCCCTTCTAATTACTGGCTGAATCTCACTGCAACCGAGTAACACCCAGGTACATGATTCATTGCTTAGGTTACCAGAGGACGAAAAGCTTTTAATATAAATCAACTAAACATTTCCCCAAGAACCAGTAATCGAACCCAGACCTCAGTCTGACTATAATATGGCATTGCCTGTACACAAGGAATATATACCTAGATATTTACTTTATTGTACGAAAATTCGTAAAGTTATGAGTACTGTTACCTCTGAAAAAGTTCGAAACTAATTTTTATTGTAAACCGACAGAAAAAAAAACACCTGACCCATTTCCGGATTACGAAAGCGCGTACTGGAACGAGAAACCATTTGTTTTTGAGATAATCCTCTTGTTGCTTGTTTTCGTTCGATGACCAACTATCAAGCTTTTA
>NC_061093.1:52064609-52074609 GCF_015104395.2 Macrobrachium nipponense | reverse complement strand
GATTCATTAATTAATTCACTTTTTATCGGCAGAAAAAGAAAGAACACCCGTTCTTCTCTGAACAGGTACCACAAGACTTCTCTCCTTGTCAGATCAAAAACAGTCAACAACTCCGTTTTCTTTCGCTTGTCCGAAACTCTCGAACAACGTTGAAATATAAGACGGGAAACAAACTGTTTCCTTATAAGGAATACATTTAACATTAAATTAATTAATTCAATTAGAATACAAAAAGGGGAAAGTTAAGAATTTACATTTAATATTAACAAACGGCAATCATTCAGTTTACTTTCCGTCCATAAACGAACACCAGAAATGGGGACAAAAAGTAAGAAACAAACGATCTAGTCAATTCGACGTATTCTTCCCACGAATGAAATTATCATCTGCCTCCAACTAATTCTGATTTCCTAGATGTTTTTTAATAATTTTTTTTTTTTTTTTTTTTTTTATTTTTTTTTTTTTTTTTTTTGTACTTATAAATACATACATACACACGCACAAACACACACACGCTATATATATATATATATATATATATATATATAGATATATATATATATATATATATATATGTATATATATATATATATATATATATATATATTGTATGCATATATCTATATATAATATATATACATATATATAGTATCTAGTATACGACATACTTTTTACACTACAGTGACTCCTTCCTAGCTATAATTTTGAACGTGAAGTCCACTCCCTCCCCTCTTCCTGTCTCGGAAGTGCAATTAGCTCCCCTCTCTCTTCCCCCTTCTGTGCTTCCTATCATGAAAGAAATTCCCAGAAATATTCTGTAGGAGATAAATGAATACCTGGAACACTCTTAACTGATCTACGGCGTTATCCAAATATATGACAAAGGACATCAATCTGATTGGTTAACTGAATATTCTACTCGTATTTTTTTTTTATAACAAAGCACTTTATCGGTTTCTAGTATGAATAAATCGCTTGTAGATAACATTCAACTGATAAAACGTTTCTTACGAGAAAGTTAAGGTATCACTGAAAAATCGGAATAAATCAAATGTTATCTTTAAAAACTTCTTTTCCCGTTGCTGAAAATCAAATGCAGTTGATAGAACTTTTATATCCCCCTTAACAAATGATTGTGGGTTAGAACCAATATTCATTATTTTTGTTTTTTTTTATATATATATAAAATATATATATATATATATATATATATATATATATATATACCTCCTTTCCTAAATCACATAAATCCTAAGTAATTTCGATGAGTAAGGAATAAGGAAAGCCAGCTAGCTAATTCCTCATGAAAATTTCCATTAACCCCCTCTAAGAAAAATATTTAAATCTCAATCTTGATTGTTTACCGAGTCTTTTCGTATCCACGAGACCGAGGTCATTACTCTTGTACAAATAATATTATGGTTTCAGGTTTGAAGTCCATAATCTGTAATAAATGAGCTATATGACTATGTGAGTTTTGATTGTTATGCTTTGATTGTTATGCTTTGATTCAATTATTGTATAATGAGATGATAAATAAATTGAGTACATTGATTAAAAATGCACATACCTTCCGCTCCTTCCTGCTTTGAGACATCGTAGTTGACTTCATGATTGGTCCTGCAGAAAGAGGTGTTTTCCTTACCAAGAACTTCAAAACCTCTGAAACTTTCTGACAGTATTTCAGACTACCACCCAAGTAGCTAAGTAACACAAATTCCTTTATATTACTGAATAGCCTCTTCATTTATGTTTTGCTTCTCGAATAAGAGAGAAACCATATGCAGCCGCTTGTTTCCTTATGTATGTAACATGGCTAAAGCTGTGCTTTGGGCGATGCCTTTTAAGTACAAACTAATATGAATTTTGCCATCGCCTCAGTATGCACTCCGTCCGGTATTTTCTTTCGCCAACGTTTTCTTTTTTGCATTCAGCTCTTTACTGTTTTCTTTCAACGTATACTCAAACAGCCCAACTCACGCGGCACTCTCCCTAGCAATTCAGTTCGACAGACACCTGCTACGCGTCGCCCACTCTCTACTCTGTTTTTTTTCTGAACTGGTGTTTTTGTTTGGGGAAAGCGCGAGTTAATTTCAAACCGATCAGTGCTGACCGACTACAACCAACTGAAAGATTCCTAACTGGTAATGGAATCGCCTCAAATGAAGTCCATTAATCTATATGTCATTTTGGGATAAATATTACGAACTACGAGTAGGGAGGGTGTTATTTAATCCACCAGTGTGTAGTTCTCTGTCCTCGTGTTTTTAAATCTGTTACGAAACATCAATAACCGAATGATGAAAGTGGGAAAGTGGTATTTTTAATTGTTCAACCATCCATAAAGGTAGTGGGTGCTTCCAAACTCTAATAAGAATTAGTTTTAATAAGTTTTATATTTATTGTAATGTAATAATTCACTTTGTATGTTATCTGTCATAATATTTATAAAATTCGATAATAAAAATACGTAAGCTTTTTTTCAAGTGTCTGAAACCAGTTACACGATAGTGTATAGTTGGCACTAATTTAGCCAATTAAATTAGGATAAAGTATCGGTGATTGAATTTCTGCGTATTCCTTCTGTAATCCTTCTATTCATTTCTCGCAACAATGAAGGACAAATAACAGCATATACGTTTACAAAAATAACTTCAAAAGTGGAATACGATGAGACGTGTATACCCACAAATGTTTACAAAGCTTCGATACGTGTTGTATCTGAACACTTGCCTATTAACACATCTTTACAAATTCTACATTTCAAATATCAGTGAATGAAAAGGACAATTTTCAATGATAAAGCCGTACACGAGTCAAATATACATACACTTCAATCAGGATTGCAGGTAAAACAGCAGATCCATGACGGCTAAGCGTTAGCAACCATTCATTTTGATTATGCCATAATGAGAATTGCCTGGATGAGGTGGACTGTTCACTTATGAAACATTGTTAACTTTCATGGCTTTAGCTTTTATGAAATTCCAGAGTTGATTATGAATACTAGAATACAATAGAAACATTCTTTTTCGTGTTATATCATATTTGATAATCTTCGAAAAGTAATGTGTAGTAATACTTGGTTCTTCGTCGTATATTGTATAACATTGTTGACTTTCATGGTTTTAGCTTTTATGATATTCCAGTGTTGATTAGGAATATTAGAATATAATAGAATTTTTTTCGTGTTATATCGTATTTGATAATCTTCAAAAAGTAATGGGTAATACTTGGTTTTCCGTCGTATATTGTATAACTCCGTACATGAGTGTATTAACAACAATAATGTCTTTTGTAATGTTACACTTATTCATCCATTTCAAATTGTGAAATTAAATAGATATGTCTTCTCTCTCTCTCTCTCTCTCTCTCTCTCTCTCTCTCTCTCGTCTCTCTCTCTCTCTCTCTCTCTCTATATGTAAATTATATATATATATATATATATATATTTATATATATATATATATATATATATATATATATATATATATTATATAGTTATATATATATATATATATATACAACGTCTTATTTTAGTTCATTGTGCTCAAGTGATCATATCCCGATTAAGGAACAATATATCCTATAACCTCCCTTGGCTCTTAACAAAAGAAACAAGCTTTTCTTAATAATCATCGAATGGGAGGATATGATCAGTCATAATGACTTTTGACAGGTATGATGAATTACTGCTTCTCCCTGCTCAAAATCTAATTACACCGTGCCCTATCAATACAAAGTTAAGGATGATTTGCTCCAAAAGAATTATTAAAGAAAAGCTTCTCTCTCTCTCTCTCTCAATCTCTCGCTCGGTCTCGTCTCTCTCTCTCATCGTCTCTCCTCTCTCTCTGTGGATGTTGATACAGGAAGGAACTGACTGAGCAACTCTCTAGTGTTTCTAGCAAGGCATCGATGAGTGAGATCAGAAAAAGATTTCTGTGTTGCAAAAGGAAGTAGGTAAACTTTGTGGAAGGCAGGCAGCTGCACTGCACCATTGCACCACTCGATGTTTGTTGCAAAAATGCAATAAAAACAATGAAGAGAAGACCCACGTACCTTCTGCTGAATGCAAGCAAGGCGATCGGCGTTTCTTTAGGTTATAAAAAAGAAGTTATATGAAAACAACAAACATTGTCATAACAATGGCTGATTAAAGAAAGCATTTTTTTAAAGTTAATAAGTGTTCAAAATGTGTTCATATATCATACATGTATATATATGTTATGTATATGTATATATATATATATATATATATATATATATATATAGATATATATATATATATATATATATTATATACATATATATATATATATATATATATATATATATGATATATATATTATATATTATAAGTTATATAATATATATGATATATATATATATATATGTAATACATATATATATATATAATATTATATATATATATATATATCTATGTATATACATACACACACGCACACACACACACACCACAACACATATATAGAATATATATATACCTATATATGATCTATATATATATATAATTATATATATATATATGTAATAATATATTTAATATATATTTATATCGATACACACACCACACATGACGACACACACACACACACATCATATATATATATATATAATAATATAATATATATATAATATTATATATTATTATATATGTAATTAAATAATATTATATATATATATATAGATATATCTATATATTATTTGTATATATATATATATATATTATATATTTATATATGTATATCCATATATATTAGATTATAGATTATGTATATAATATATATATCTTATATATGTATATATAGAATATGAGATTAGTTTTAATGGTTCCATATGTGTTCCTTATGATAAGGCTGGATTTAGCTTAGTATATTGCACACATGAGCATATGTTTTATCGCGTAGTTCCTCTGCGTAGCCTAATGTCCTGCGTCTCTCAGAGTAAAATAATTGTAATTGCATTATATCTAAAAAAGCAACGCGATACCCTTTGATAATGGAAATGCAGTAGAGATAGTTATTGAGGATCAGAACAAAAAAAAAAAAATAAAGATCTTAGAACGCTTCGTTACGGAAGAGAATCAATAGACGGTTATGAAAGATTATGCTCTTCTATAAACTCATATCATGAAAAAAAAACGCGAAGAAAAAAATGTGCTTCGTTCAAACTATTCGCTTTAAATAATCCTAGACACTGGCCTGTGTAAGATTATTAATTTTAAAGTTTTACAAGTTACATAATGGTTATTCATACGAACAACAGCGAGTGGTGGTTACAGGGCCAGTTTAATTTCATGAGCCCTGCAACTGTTTCATAATACAGGTTTGTGTGCAGAGTCTTTTTCGAGTGCGTGTATATTTTTTTTTATTCGTTAATGTTATTAACACGTCTGTAACCCTGAAGTGTATATGAGTTCTATCTAAAGACTTTAATTTTACTGGACCGGCCAAATTCCTACTCTATCATCTTTAGCTACACCTAGTTTCAATTGGATAAGAATTTGGTTTTAGGTTATTTGCTTGTTTTTCTGTTTGCTAAACGGATTGGTAAAAACGTTATTTGGTTTTTTATGCAAATTTGACATAAAGTGATCTTCTTAAGTAGCAACTTGTGATTGAGTTTTTTTTTTTTTTTTTTGAGGGGGGGAGGGTGCCTGGGGAGGTCCACCGTAATGTTCAGCCATGACCATATGACGAATTTGAAAATACTTAAATTTTTTATTTATTCTGTACGAAGCCTGCCTTTTTTTAATACCAATCTAATGACTATGTGAAAAAAATTGAAATTTATTGCCCCCAAAATATCCACAAGTAATTAGACATTTAAAATTCAACTTCAAATAAAGGTGATATTTATCGAAAATATTTTTAGAACTTCAGCTTTCACTGAAAGCAGTTTGTACTATACAAGACGACATGAATTTACTCAGGCACGTTCAACGTGAACCCACTTGACATCGAGTGACCTTGCGCTGCTAATTACCTAATTACTAGATGATTCTCACCAGAGCTGAGTAGAAATCGTTCTAAAGACAGTTTGCGGCTCTCCAGAAACTGAGTCACTATCTTCACAATATCGTCAAGGTTAGCTCAATGAAAGCGGTGGTTTTCTTTAAAGTAGCACTTATGTATGCCTCTTGAAGGCCGATAGTCTCCTCTCATATGAAGTTTCCTAAGCATCAAGGCAATTCTAAAGGCCGCTCTGAGGTGTCGACAAGCTTCTAAATCGACTCTGATAAGTAATCCCTATCCACTTTGAAGCCTGATATCTAGTTATCGAATCTCTTTGAAGTGGAATGCAACGGCAGACAGATGTCCTCTTTGCAATAACATGCATCGTTGTTTTACATTTGCAGAATGTAGATTGTAATGAACAGTTCATCAAATTATTTCTACTGTTTATTGATATTTTCTCATTAATTCTTTTAATCTCTTCCCGGATGTATACTATAGTAGCTTCACATCAGCCGTGCATCTGATGTCTAGGCCCGTCCCTTACGAGGCTCCTGATTGGCTGTTGATAAGCCAATCACAGGGCTGGAAACTCTCAGTCTCTCGAGATAGTTCACATAGGTAGGAAGTATGTTCCATTTCTCCTGACGGATACGTCTCTCAAAAGTATCCCTCAGGAGAGGTGGAACATACAGCCTGCCTATGTGAACTCTCGCGAGAGACTGAGAGTTTCCAGCCCTGTGATTGGCTTATCAACAGCCAATCTGGAGCCTCGTAAGGGACGGGCCTAGACATAAGATGCACGGTTGATGTGCTACAGTATTGCCAAAATTGCAATGTCAATTTCCTTGGAAGTAACTCTAGAAAATTATGTTTCCAAATGAATGTTACTACTAGAGTTACTTATACATATGCCCTCTTATTTGATTACCAAATTCACCATCCTCTCTCTCTCTCTCTCTCTCTCTCTCTCTCTCTCTCTCTCTCTCTCTAAAATACTGAAAGACATAGCAAAATACTGAAAGGCCTAGCAAAATTAGACAGACAAGATATGATGGATGGAAACTAGAACTGAAGAGATACAACACATCCCATTGTGGGAACTTCTTTACATACAAGATATGTGACACGTGGAATAAACTGCCACCAGAAGTTGTAAACAGCAACAGTGTGGAAGAGTTTAAGAGAAAGCTAGACAAAATCCTTAGAACACTGTGAATGCACAGAAAAACCTGCTCCTACAGATAAGTGAGGACACGATATCTCCTCGGATGAACTAACAAGTCTTTGAGACATCCTAATCATTGTAACTCCTTATAACTCTCTCTCTCTCTCTCTCTCTCTCTCTCTCTCTCTCTCTCTCTCTGCATCCGCACACTACAATTACTATTCATCAAAGTCTTCCACAGGAACCAGATGCAGGAGCATAAATCATCCTTAGCCTGTGAGATCAGTTGTCTTTGGTTTAGGAACTCTATAAATGCCAACAGAAATGGGAAACGTTTCCCCAGGAAACAAAATATGTTTAATATCTCCAAATGTCCTGCTCCCGGCGACAGCCTTTTGATAATTACATTCCATATGAAAACTAAAAGCCCCTGGCCATATGTGTATATTATTTCAGTTTGAATTATAATTGCACTATCTCTCTCTCCCTCTCTCCTCCCACACTCTCTCTCTCTCTCTCTCTCTCTCTCTCTCTCTCTCTCTCTCTCTCTCTTTATGGTGTTAGATACAAATATATTCATTGCTCCTACGTAATACCACTATCATTGGCGTCAAAGTTTTAAATGATTATTTTCTCATCAATAAAATCTATCTTCAACCTCTCAATTATTTTATTTCGTTATTCTCTAATTAATCTCCTAAAATTCCAGTTTTCATGAGGTTCAATGAAGTTTCTTGGTTAATACATAATCATGATTAGTAAGGTTTTACATTACATGTCATATGCTTCGCATGTTTCTTGACTTCTTTACATAAAGTGGTGCTTGAGAGCATACAAGAGCCAAATATTCCCAATTACCAATGTAAAGGAACCTACTGAGTTTCTTTCGAAAACTTTAGGACACTGGCAGTCTTGCACGCGAAGCAGTCAACCAAACTTCCATTTTACAATTATATAACTTTTTTCATACTCATTTCTCACACAACGCACATGTATATATATATATAATATAATATATATATATATATATATATATAATATATATATAATTAAATTTTCAATTCCTATTCCAAGTACGAAAATGAAAAAAAGTTTTTCTCAGAAAATGCCAACAGTTTCCGTCTCCAAGAAGAGGTCCATTGGCGGACGAAACTGTTGGGCGTTTTCTGAGAAAAACACTTCATTTTCCTATGTAGAATACAATTAAAATATAAATATATATATATATATATATATATATATATATATATATATATATATATATATATATATCGAGCTACAATGTCCTTTAATATCTAATTCGCTCTACCTCGGAATTAATATATTTTCATATATGCTTAACCGAAGGGGAATTTTTTCTCGATAATAGATTTGCCTGGACCAGGGCGCGAACCTATGGATCCTTTACAAACCAGGAACGTCAGTGAAGCTTTTCCTACTACACCAACGCGAGGAAAAGCTTCCACTGACGTTCCTGGGTTTGAAGGATCCATAGTTCGCGCCCTGGTCCAGGGAAATCTATTATCGAGAAAAAATTCCCTTCGGTTAAGCATATATGAAAATATATTAATTCCGAGGTAGAGCGAATTAGATATTAAAGGACATGGTAGCTCGATATATAATATATAGACACATCCACAAGGAAATTGTGCCAATTGACCTTCGCCACCTACTCATATATATCCTATATATATATATATATCTATATATTAGATATTATATTATAGTATATAATAATTACTATATATTATTATAGATATATATAATATTGATCTGTATATTGTATTTTATATATATCAATAATATATATATATATCTTATAATATATATATATATAATATTATTCTCTGATATATCTGTGTGTGTTGTGTTTGTGTGTATATATATATATATATATATATATATATATATATATATATATATATATATATATATATATATATATATATATTGTTGACATTCATTATTGCTTATTTTACGGTAAAATTCCCTTCGATCAACTCTTCTCACACATCTCTTTTTATGTTAGAGGAAGGCAGAATACTAACATCAAAAGTTCCTTAGAGCCTCAAGACGCCTGAGGCTCCTCCTTAATCTCTCCTCCGGGGGAAAGCCAAATTGAAATTGCTATTTGGAATCGCCTGAGACAAAAGCGTCTGCCTTTCAAATGAGAGAGTTTTACTTCGGTCAAGCTGACAAATGGCTAGAGCATGCAAACGGAGATTTAATCGGAGCCTCGTCTCATGTCATGAAACTGGCTTTTAGCAGGATTTTCTAAACAAACTAGAGTGATGATATACTTTAATTCATACGTAGAAGGATACGCTCAGTAATGTTTTTGTGTTGTGTGTGTGATTCATGTCACAGATCACGTAAGTTATGAAAG
Organism: Macrobrachium nipponense; assembly: GCF_015104395.2. NCBI lineage: Eukaryota > Metazoa > Arthropoda > Malacostraca > Decapoda > Palaemonidae > Macrobrachium > Macrobrachium nipponense. Next base: position 52,065,080 of record NC_061093.1, on the reverse strand, counting down.
GTTGACATGCTTTCTTTCTCAGTTTTTTATATTTTTCTTCTCTTTTGTACGACACATTCACTTCATTATAGTAGTTTCTACTTCCCAGGTCTCGTTATTTCTATATCATTTTCTAGTTTTTAAGTATATTGTAACCTAAAACCAGGATTATTGCCGCTATAATAGGCAGATGAAATATGGTAAGTACAAAATTCAGGTAAAATCAGGATTAAATTAATCAAAAGGATTAATATAAAACAAACCTTGCCAGTTGGTGATAGCTGTACATTATCATCTCTCTAGGAACTACGTCAAGGCAGTTAACAGCTAGGAACGTAATACTGCTAATCACTAAATGGTCTTCCTTACTGACACCATTTGCAAATCTCTTCAGAAAATGAAATCGCTTTATCTTCACAAGTTATATATATATATATATATATATATATATATATATATATATATATATATATATATATATATATATATATA
>NC_061093.1:52052109-52059609 GCF_015104395.2 Macrobrachium nipponense | reverse complement strand
TTTCCTGTATTATCAAGTTATTATTAATACGTTAAGTACGTATTTTTCAGTAAATATAGAATAAATGAAACAAATTCTATTTAGAAAAAATAAATATTTACTAAAGATGAGATTATTACCAAACCTACAATGTTACGGTTATCCATAGCAGAAACAATATTTATGAAAAGTTACAAGATTATAATTTTTCTTGTACTGATAAATCTAAGAATTAAAGGCTATCATAATGCAACTGTCCCTAGACGTATGAATAAAGAACCTGGTATCAACCCACACTGTTCAATCTTAGGCTCAGGGCGATCCATTTAAGATTTTCTTCCTCGAAACTCTAAGCTTGTTTCCTCCATAATTCTTCCAATGGACATATAAATTACTTGAACTGAAATTGAATTCGCTATCGAGAGCCTGGCCTTGATAAAGGATATCCAGTCGTTTGTTACGACCGCTTTTATCTTTATCCAGAGATTTAGTAGGACTGGACTAAGTGCTTGTTCATTTGTTACAATTATATGACAAAGCTATTTGAAGCATATAGACTATTCGTTTTTTCTCTCATAGTGATGATTAGGAATAAGAACCTGTTCTGTTTTGAATTATGTTAAATACTTACACGCATATTCCTGCATACATACATACACATAGACACACAAACACACTCACACACACACACACACACACACACACACACACACATATATATTATATAATATATATATATATATATATATATATCCATATATATATATATTATATATATATATATCTATATATAATATATTAGATAATAATATATATATAATAGATTATATATATATATATATATATATACTATATATATATATATATATATAATATATATATATATAATATATAATAAAATATCTATGATATTATATATATATATATATATTATATTATATATAATCTATATATATTATCTATATATATATATAATATATATATAGATATATATATATATATATTATATTATATATAATATATATATATATTTATTAATATATATATCTCTATATCTTCTATATATAGTATATATAAGGATATTATAATATATATATATATATATCTATCTAGTATATTATCTAATCAATATCTATATAATTCTATACTATGTATATATATATTATATCTATGAATCAATATTCTAGATATATATATTTATATATATATATATATATATATATATATATATATCTATATATATATATATATATATATATATATATGAGTATATATCTGATATATATATATATATATATCTATATATATGTATATATATATATAGTATATATAGAATATATATATATATATTAGTACATATATATGTATAGTATGTATGTATGTATGTATGTATATATGTCTATAGTATATATGTATATAAGTATATATGTATATATATATTATATATTATATATATATATATATATATATATATATGTGTGTGTGTGTGTGTGTGTGTGTGTGTGTGTGTGTTATTGCATGATTATTCGCATTTGTGAATATGTTTAATTAAAAATTTACAGCAAGGATCATTCACCAGTCTGCAAATGTGCAGCAGAGATGTTCAGGCAAAATTTTCCATTAATGCCAATGGAAAAGGTTATGTAAGGTCAGAAGCATTATCACTGATCAGATTTAAAAAAAAGAGAGAGAGAGAGAGAAGAGAGAACGAGAGAGAGAGAGAGAGAGAGAGAGAGAGATGCTAGTTAACGGTCGCTATTATGTTCGGATAGATTACCAGAAATGAAATCAATGTTCTTTATTGCAGAAGTGTAATGGAATGTCTTTAATTCATGAGCGAAGGACATAGAAGTAAGGGGTCACAATACAAAGGTTATGCAAGTCCAGAACATTAGTCACTCGGTGTAAGGTTTATAATAGGCTAGCAGTAAACTTTTGTTACGAGTAAAGAGTTCACTCATGGCATTGCATTGCTTGACATAATCTGTGATAATCACTATATTCTTTTCATAATCTTTATCTTGTTTAGAATCTTTAATGATTATGTTCTTGAATATTGTTACGTAACTTTTTTTTTATTATGAGCTCACAAATTTTTTATACCGTTTTAAAATACCAACTTTCATTAAAGGAGAAAAAATATATTTTCAAATGCTCTATAGGTTAAGGTGACTGATTATTATTGCTTACGATAATAACTGTTCCATTAAATCCACTCTTTTACTGAGTCATAAACTTTAGAAAACGTTCAAAAAAAAAAAAAGATTTCAGTTCTCTCAAAAATAAATGTTGAACCAGACAACTAAGTACAGTACAATATAATTCGTATTTTATTTTCCCAACATTTGAAAAACCCTCAACGAGAACGATTGGACTGAAATGTCCATGAAAAACATCAAAAGAAAAAATAAATTCATCTGGCTCAGTGAAAATGAAACGTATTGGGATAGACATACATTAATATTTCCAGGAAATTATTCAAAACTGTCCATTTGAAAATGTGACCTTCAGTCACTGTATATTTTTTCATGATTATACACACACACACACACACACACACATATATATATATATATATATATATATATATATATATATATATATATATATATATATATATATATATATATATATATATATATATATATATATATATATATATATATATATATATATATATATTGGTTGCTATATGTAAGTGTTTTGCCTTCCTCTTAAGCTAGTCAAAGACAAAAGGGAGTCGTTGAGACATTATATACACGCACACACACACACACATATATATATATATATATATATATATATATATATATATATATATATATATATATATATATATAAAGAGAGAGAGAGAGAGAGAGAGAGAGAGAGAGACATTACAATAGCGCCAGCTTATCACTAACCTTGATCTTTATTAAATGTCCAGCAATTCATTCCGTAGATATCATTGTATCATTTCTTCAATGATAAAGATAACTAAAATATTCAAAAACTAATTCGACTTAATCAAATATCAGAGGAATTCAAGTCTGTCCAATTATCGTTTGTACATGGAAGAAAATGTCATTTGTAAAAAATTTATTTAATTAAACATAAAGAAATACATGCCAGAACAGCAATCTCTCTCTCTCTCTCTCTCTCTCTCTCTCTCTCTCTCTCTCTCAATCTCTCTCTCTCTCTTTCAGTGTGCAACGGATATATTTGCTTAATGTTTCTATTATCATATTGTGTTAAAGTGTTTTAAAGACGTTACTTATTACAATCTGAAATATTATGTACGGTCGCTAGACATTTGTAAAAAAAAAAAAAACAATAATAATAATAGTAAAAATAATAAAAATAATAATAATAATAATAATAATAATAATAATAATAATAATAATAATAATAATAATAATAATAATAATAATACTAATAATAATAATAATAATAAAAGAGAGATAACACCCAGCTTTAATAAATTTCGAATAAAACTGATCGAAAATAACTGCAATGTTTTTGAAAGCTAAACCATAATATTTTGTTCGCTCCTGTTCTCCTACCAGACTTAATCAACAGCTATTAATTAATTCAAGTCGGTCGCATTGTCAGTGTTAAAAGTCAATTGCGACATGGGACCGGACCAGTTAAGTGAGTTGAAAACAATATACGTTATCCAGTGTATATATATATATATATATATATATATTTTATATATATATAGTATATATATATATATATATTTATTATTATACTATATAATGTATATTGTTTTCAACTCACTTAACTGGTCGGTCCCATGTCGCAATAGACTTTTAACACTGACAATGCGACCGACTTGAATTAATTAATAGCTGTTGATTAAGTCTGGTAGGAGAACAGGAGCGAACAAAATATTATGGTTTAGCTTTCAAAAACATTTGCAGTTATTTTCGATCAGTCTTATTCGAAATTTATTCAAGCTGGGTGTTATATATATATATATATATATATATATATATATATATATATATATATATATATATATATATATATATATATCTATATCAAGCTAACAATCAGAAGCATGAGTGTTCTTTGATGAGTTGCAAGGAATTATATGCTTATTAAATCAAGGTTCGTGCACATTCATATTGTAAAATTTAGATCATGAATGTATGGGACTTAGCTTTGTTTTAGTTTCCCAGCTTCTTTATCTTTATATTTTCTCTCCTGTATATTGTCCTTTCTCTGATTTCACCCGTTGCGTGTACAACCTATAAATAATTAGTAAAAATGCTGGACCCGTAGTAAGTGTTTCAGGATGGTAAGAAATACAAAATAAATAATAATAATAATAATCGGACTATGCTTAAAGATAAACTGAATATTAAATGCTCTCCTTTGTATTATCGTATTTAGCATCTATCCTGAATAGCTCTTTCTAAAACTACTGCCAGTTACTTCTAATGGTCTTCTGCTGGGGGGCAGGGTGGGGGCCGGGGGAGGAAAAAAATCCTTTCCATTACATCCAGCTTAAGGACAATAACCCCATAGTTTAAATAGAGATTTTTCAATCCCTTACTGAAGAGAGAGAGAGAGAGAGAGAGAGAGAGAGAGAGAGAGAGAGAGAGAGAGAGAGAGAGAGAGAGAGATTATCTCTGAATTGACGGCTTATTCATTGATATTAAAGTTTTTTCCACATCGTGGAAAAAAATGGCTTCTATATCGCCTTTTCAATGTACAATATTTCCAGCACTTTATCTGTTGTTATTATCATTAATGCCTCATGTTACACTTATTCCTTTAAGAAATTTATTTTAAAGCACTGATATTCGAAACATACTAGGGACGGTAATGCCTTGCTACTCACTTCTATTCTAATACTAATAAAGAAAGTAAACTTTTAGTTGTCAAATTATCTCAATAAACCAGTATTGACTTCAGTGGCTGGTCTTCCTGGATATTCCTTTCTGTTAAATATTATTATTTATTTTGTATCTTAGGTCAATAATGACTAAAATAAACACCTCTTTTATTCTCTAATTGCGTGAAAATAATAATGGTGCTGAGAGTGGGGAGCTTCGTAATTGGTTCATTTATTATAAAACGTATTCGATTAAATCTATTATTGGTAATGCAATTGTTTGAATCAGTAATAGTGCTCTTAATATCAATAGTGATTTATTTATTTATCATTTTGATATTTTCAATATGAGAATTGCTATTAGTTATTTTTGCACATTACAAAACACAAAAAGTATTCATTTTTATTTGTAAAACTCATTCGATTTACTCTGTTATTGCTAATATAATTGTTTGTAGCAGTAATGGTGCTCTTAATATAAATTTTAGTTTATTTTGTTTTATTTTTTAGAAACAGGAATAAAATTTTGATTATTATGATATTTTAGTAATAGAAGTGTTATTAGTAAATCTGCATACTACAAGACACCAAGAAAGCATTTCTTTTGATTTGTTGCTGCATATATATTCAGCGAGAAAAGCAGGCAGTAAATTGCAGTACTACTTTATCTTACTATGAGGTCCTTTTCTGGCAATCTTAGGGACAGAATGTTCCCAGCTTTTAATTTATGGTTTTATCTTGCAGTGGGTAATAGAATCCGTACATTTCTCAAACAAAACATCCTTTTAGTACACTCTTCTGTTGATAAATATGACGGTTGCATAAGCTGTTGTTAAAATGCCATATTTTCTTTCGTTAAGGACGAATTTCATAACTAATTTTAGAAAAACTTATAGCATCAGCAAACGGGAGTGTCAAGCAGTTTGATTCTACACAGTTCTTAAATATATATATATATATATATATATATATATATATATATATATATATATATATATATATATATATATAGTATATATATATATATATATATACATATATATATATATATACTATATATATATATATATATATTATATATATATATATAATATATTTATAAATATATATATATATATATATATATATATATATATATATATATATATATATATATATATATATATATATATATATATATATGTATATATATATATTATATCTTACAAGTTTGTAATGTGTTAGGGAATTACATATCATGTCTTGCTTGGAGACAGATTGAGCTGTAGAGGGAGCCTTCTTGAATTAAGGAATCTGATGCATAAGCCTTTTAATCTGGAGGCTATTCGTCAAGGCAGCTTGGGGTGTGTCAAGTATGTACATTCGTTTGTACGGATGTCACAGGTCTAACCGACCAAGGCACTTGTGAGAAGCACATTCCATTTAGAGAGGAAAGAGGTTGGTTTGGTAAACGCCAGGTGTCGGGAGAAAAACCCCATCTTAAGGTATGGCACATATTTTATAGGACTTAGAAAACCGTTCCCTTTGAAAAGAGAGAGAAGTGTGAAATACATTCTTTTACTTAATATTACTTTTGAAAAGAGTGATGTGTGAAGTGTATCTCTTTATCCAATATTATCTTATGCTTCTTTATTACAGATGGGCTCTATTCCATGATATTAGAGACGGGATTCTCTATCCTGACTGATACAATGAAACGATTGACATTCTGAGTCTGGGAGTGAATACTTAGCCAGGAGAATGGAATGATAACTTAATAGTTTTCTTTGTGGGGCAGACTTGGGTTTTTTTATCACTATGACTTATTAATCATTTTGTCCTATTTTATTTTCATCTCCTTTGGGTAATAAATAGTATATTTTTGTATTTATGAGAGCTTAGGAGCCTAATGACATGTTTGGAGACAGAGGGCACCATTGACAACAGGTAAGGGTTTCCAATTTGTGTAGTTTTGATATAAGGGTGTAAGAGTGGTGGCAGGCGGTATAAGCTTTTTATATATATTTTATAAGCTGTAGGTACGCTAACGAAGAGACTGGTGACTAGTTAGACATAGATTTTTTGGTAGGAAAAGGGGTTATAATCATGTCACAGGCAACTCGGGGCTATTTTTGCTGATTCAATGGTTTTGGTGTGGACCAGCATTGGTATACATATATATATTAATATAGTATATATATATATATAATATATATTATTTATCATAGGGGAAAAAATTCATATAAATTAAATAATATATATATATTATATATATATATAATATATATATATATATAGTATATTATATGATATATATATATATATATATATATATAATAATAATAAATTATACAATTTCAGGATCCCATAGTCAAATCGGACCAATTCAAAAACACCACCACTTTCGTCAAATTCATCTCTTTTCAGACATCCAACTAAAATACACTTCATGTTTAAGATAAGTGGATAACTTGTTAATTACCAACGTTGCTTCATAAATATAGTCCCGTTATGCTTAGCGAACTTATTACACTTTCTCTTACTTTTCCTACATGATGTAAAATTGAAGAATAGCTTTGTCCTAAAACTTTCAGAAATTTTCATGGGTAAGGACGAGAAATATTTATGGGAGAAAATTACAATAGCAAGCAATTCAGGGATGTGTGGCTCGTTAGACCCTGGTTGCGCCCCTGGGAAAAGGAGTGTTCGTGATCATT
>NC_061093.1:52041779-52044279 GCF_015104395.2 Macrobrachium nipponense | reverse complement strand
TGAGGATCATTTAGCACTTCTTACAACTACTCGAGAAATTAGTTTTTATAGCCAGAAGTTAAATTTTCTAATCCAACAATGCCAATGGTAGCCTGCAGTGTTATCCTGAATTATACGAGGCGAAAGTGGGTGGAGCCTCATGAAGTCATCATTCTGACGATAATTATTGGTGAAGGTTTCAGCCAATACGATACCGGCTATTTTTTTTTTTTCAGTAAATCGGTAGATAACCAATAAATAAACATTGCTTGACATTTGATATAGCAGTTATCAAATCAGCTTGTCTACTATGGTTTTTTCTGATAATTACCAACTATTCCCTACATCTTGTCAATCTGATTGTGACCTATAAAGTAAACTGTAATTTCTTTTGGAAACTTATTTTGGGAGTTAGACTAATAATCGAAGTGTTTTTGTATTTATTAACATATTTTGTTGGTTTGTTCATTATGACAATTATCAGTGGAGAGGTTCCAGAGTTCATAAAGGTGTACTGCTTTGCTTGTATTTAAATTTGTATGTCATTGTTGCCAGAGGTTTAGCCTTCGTTACGTATAGCCAATCATCCATCGAGAAGAGGGAACAAAATGCTGTCATAAGTTACGTAACGAGTGCGTTCGAAACCTTATCTCTGAGTAAGTTGGCCCGTCTTCAAAAAAAGGTCACTTTTTACATTATAAGTACCAAATTTATTCAACCTACGTAGTGCAGAATACACTCAAAATTTGTGTTGATATAATATGTATTCTGAATAAGCGTTTATATTTATGAAATGGCATAGATAAAAAGTTATTGCGGAAAAACCGTGTTACATAGGCCCTGAATCTCATAGTAGTGTGCAAAATACAGATAAGATGAGTTTACAGATATTCATAAGCTTCTATTCATGGTACACAGATAGCAGGTTTTTGCTTTCTGAGCCCACCACAGTTTTCACGGTACTAGATAACTAAAAATTACCCCAAACATCTGATGCCACAAATCATATCTCCAATTACAACGGAATTTAGGTTCTCCGCCTCAAAACATTTCAAAAATAGATTTTCAAACATGAAGTCAAAGTAGGTATAACACTCTTACAGCATTTTACGATGTCTTTGGTGTTTGTTAGCTCGAAATAAAGTGGGGATTAGGAAGTTAATTTTAGTAACGCTGCAGTATAAGGGATGAGGGTCAACAAGAATCCGATCCTTTAAGTGTTTGCTCTCACGAATTCTGAAAAATTATTTTGTAGGTTCGGATTCTGTTACCAAGCGGCAAAACCGCGAAACTTCGTAGTGTCAGGCAATTTGCTTCGTTTTCCTCTCAAGTTGCACCGATCCTTTTCTCGGATTTTATCCCATCACCTTGATACTTAAGCACCGAGAGAGTGACGGTAAGGAGAAAATGTAGGGGCATTGAGGTGCTTAAAAGGAAGATTAGTTTTTATACATTTGCTCATGCTATTTTCTGCATTTCTTTTCAATGTATAGTTTAGATTAATTAGATTGATGGATAAACTTCAGTGGTAGAAAAATATCATTTTAAAGGTAATTTTTTTTTATATATGACATTCAAAGTAAGGATGTTAATTAAACGCTGCAAAGGCTATGTTCACTCTTTAAAAAGACTTGTCATTATCATAGATGGGTGGTAATACATCTAAGCCCTCGTGAGCAAGAATGGTATATTATATTCAAAATTACAGAGGGAAGGTTATCACTTCATACGAAGGAAATGAAGGATATTATTAAAGCTAATTTTGAGTGGCGGATTTAACAGCTATTAAACCAACTATACCGGAGGTTAGCTTTTTGAATTTCCTCTTCCGTTTTCTATTTGATCTCTGTTTTCAAGGGCTTATATCTCGCATGTGCAGTTATTCTTATAGGTTCTGAAACATTAAGAAATTCTCAACTTCTGATAAAGTTAATGCTTCAGTATTATTTCTTGAATTAATTTTTACTTTATTAATATATATATATATATATATATATATATATATATATATATATATATATACATATATATGTATATATATACATATATATATATATACACATATCCACAGGTGAAAAATAAGAGACAGGGTGTAGGTCTGACCGGTTTCGGCTTTATTTTCAAGCCATTGACAAAGGACTGATACATAGTATTAGAATTCACGAGTATATACTACAAAGACAGTACTGACGAACCATACACACAACAGTTTGAGACTGCAGATGAATGCCTACCCTTTTTGGATGTCCTCATACGGAGAAATAGTAGTGGGTTTAAGTATAGTGTTTACAGAAAACCTACTAATATTTCTTCCTATGTACATTTCTATTCTGGACAAAACAATAAGGTTAAAAGATCAGTGTTTGCTTCTATGTTTTTGAGAGCACTAGAGTATGTAGCCCAGAATATATAGATGAGGAAAATAGATAAGATTCAGAATACAGGCAAGAACTGAAATATCCAGATAACGTACTAAACATGCATTAAAAGCGGCAAAAAAGACCATGTATCAAAATCAAAA
>NC_061093.1:52024279-52036779 GCF_015104395.2 Macrobrachium nipponense | reverse complement strand
TCTGTACATGGAATACTTTTGAAACTACAGTAATCCAAATGCAATAAAACCCAAAAACATGCTGTGGATGAGATACGTGGATGATATCCTAACATTTTGGGATATAGGTGGGGCAATTTTTATGAATTCCTCTCGAAATTAACACATTAGTGCCCAGCATCAATTTAAAGTTGAATGGGAACAGACAACAAAATTCCTTTTCTTGATTTTTTAAGAATCAGAGATACGACAGAATACAAATTTACCATATACAGAAAACCAACGTTCTCACTTTCATACATTCACTGCTTTAGCTATCACGACATTACTATCAAGATAGGTATAGCTAGTAACTTGTTCTTAAGAGCCTTACAAATTTGTTTTCCCCAGAATTCCTGGAAAAAGAATTTGAAACTAATTCGCAAGCAACTTTCGTCTTTAAATATCCTGACCATATAATTGAGAAAGCAATTCACAAGCAAACACTAATTTTCTACTGACCCCCTAAAGACAAGACCAGAGATACACCCACAATAAAATAATAATTCCCCACCTGGACACGATTAAGAGAATAACCAACCCCCTCGGAAAATCGAACCCTTTTGTATTTACTTACCCAAACACCTTAGCCAAATCCCTGATCAACGTCCAACAAAGACATCTCCAAAGGACTCTGGGGTATACGAAATCCCATGCCAGGACTGTGACCAATCTTACATCGGATTTACAGGTAAATCCCTTCCCCAGAGATTAATACAACACAAACGGTCAGTTAGGTATGGACAACAGAACTCGGCTATTTTCAACCATATAAATGAACATAACCATAGAATAAACTGGAATTTGTCACGTGTAATTTATAGCAGCAACTGCCGTACAAGAGTCAAATGATGGAATCAGCCTTAATAAAAGAGAGGCAGCTAATGAACATCTCAAAAGGAGCATGGATTTCAGATACGATCGACAACGTCTTCATTCAACCAACACTTAAGAAGATTAAAGGAAGATTATCAGCGGGGGGTGACTTAAATTGGCTTGTTTGTGGATGGAACTCTTGGTATAAATACCACCTTTTCTGTAACTTTTCTCATTCATCTACCTGAAGAGGGGAGACAGCAGTCTCTGAAATATAGTACTTTTTTTCTCTATATTTTGGTGTTTTTATGGGCTCCTTTTATTAGATATATATATATATCATATATATATATATATATATATATATATATATATATATATATATATATATATATATATATATATATATATATATATATAAATATATCGAGCTACAATGTCCTTTAATATCTAATTCGCTCTACCTCGGAATTAATATATTTTCATGTATGCTTAACCGAAGGGGAATTTTTTCTCGATAATAGACTTGCCTGGACCGGGGTGCGAACCCATGGAGCCATTTTAAATTCAGGAACGTCAGTGAAGCTTTTACTACTACACCACCGCAAGAGGCTAAAAGTTTATGTCGCCCCTCACCCTCAAATACCTTTCGCGCGCAGGTAATTCGTTGGTTTGGAGACAACATCAACCTACCTCGACTCCGTAGTGTTGTGGTGCTTTTGACAGCACGTAGCCAATCTATAAGTCATATCACATTTCCGTGATTCATATACATATATCGACTACAATGTCCTTAATATCTAATTCACTCTACCTCGGAATTAATATATTTTCATATATGCTTAACCGAAGGGGAATTTTTTCTCGATAATAGATTTGCCTGGACTGGGCGCGAACCCAATGAGCCTTTCAAATCCAGGAACGTCAGTGAAGCTTTTACCTACTACACCACCGCGAGAGGCTAAAAGTTTATGTCGCCTCTCACCCTCAAATACCTTTCGCGCAGAGGTAATTTGTTGGTTTGGAGACAACATCAACCCACCTCGACTCCGGTAGTGTTGTAGTGCTTTTGAAAGCACATAGCCAATCTATAAGTCCATATTACATTTCCGTGATTCATATACATATATCGAGCTGCAATGTCCTATAATATCTAATTCGCCCTACCTCGGAATTAATATATTTTCATATATGCTTAACTGAAGGGAATTTTTTCTCGATAATAGACTTGCCTGGACCGGGGCACGAACCCACGGAGCCTTTTCAAATCAGGAACGTCAGTGAAGCTTTTACCTACTACTAAAAGTTCATGTCGCCCCTCACCCTCAAATACTTTTTCGTGCGCAGGTAATTCGTTGTTTGGAGACAACATCAACCCACCTCGACTCCGGTATTGTTGTAGTGTCAAAAGCTCCCCGGTCCAGGCAAGTCTATTATCGAGAAAAAATTCCCCTTCGGTTAAGATATATGAAAATATGTTAATTCCGAGGTAGAGCGAATTAGATATTAAAGAACATTGTAGCTCGATATATGTATATGAATCACGGAAATGTGATATGACTTACATATATATATATATAAAATATATATATATATATATATATATATATATATATATATATATATATATATATCTATATACTTCATACATACATACAGCGAATACCACAGGAAAATGACGGTAGGCTGACCATCTGTGGTATTCTCTTATATATTGAAGTCACGTGCATCTGCTGTGAGTTTTTAAGCATATATGCATAATATACATGTATATACATTAAATGATATATATATATATATATATATATATATATATATATATATATATATATATATATATAAATGCTATATAGATTATATTATATATATATAAGATTTAATAGATTTAGAAGATTTTATCAGTTAGAGAAAATGTTGTCTCTCCTTGACAACAAATTCTGTTAGGGCGATGGCTCTATTAGGACATCTTCCTGGAAGCGAGAGAGAGATAAGTGTCACTGGCGTTAAAGTTCGTGAAAACATTTCACGGTCGTGAAAGACCTGAGATGAATATTTGAAGGCATTCTCGACGATGCATAACCCGCCACTAAAACGACACATAACTTTTTCTCTCAGTGAATCAATGTATTCATCTCTCTCTCTCTCTCTATCTCTCTCTCTCTCTCTCTCTCTCTCTCTCAAGCGATTTGCAGTAAGAATAGTTTTTAGAAATATAAATGCGGTATTTCAACGAACGCCGTGAAAATTGCTATTTATTTAGCATATTTTACTTCAACTCATCATAAAACTAATATGTTTTGATCAGTTTTTTGATCTGGGACCCCATTCCCTTTTGAAAACATTTTTTGAAATTATGAAAATCAACCACACGTAGGTACCTCATCCATATTCCTTCCTTACAGCAGCTTTTATGAGGAGCGGCTTAATTATATATGCACACACACACACATATATATATATATATATATATATATATATATATATATATATATATATACATATATATTTATATATATATTATATATATATATATATATATATATATATATATATATATATATATATATATATATATATGCATAGATATAGATAGCTAGATAGATAGATATATCACGCGATACTTCCGAAGACATATTAGTACGAAAATAATTAAATTACTCATATATTATTTTGTTTTCAATCAGAATCTTGTTATCTTTTATGTTTGAGTGTTCTGGAAAACGTTAATGTTTCCTTCGTTAATCATAACTTTTTTTCTTTGAAATTTGTGATAAAAAAAATTAACAAACATTATTATACAGACTTTTCACATTGATATCTAAAAAGGGGTTGGGTAAAGTAAATTTGAATAAACCACCAATTTTGTTCGTAAGAAAGCAGCTTCAATTTTCAATAAGTAGGTAGTAAAAGTTTTCGAAAATTAATAATTAATATAAGAGAAACAACTCATTCTAAATACTTTAATTTTCTATCAAAAAATTGTATTGAAAGTTAAACGTACCATTGAACCTTTTTTTCTGTTTAAATCGTTCGGTGACATTACAATAAGCAGAGTAAACGGAAAATATAAAAACAAATTATATAAAAGTAATACTTTCACGGAAATACAAATATCCAAATTTACAATTCACGAAATTGTCGCATCAATAAACGGTCATTGAACCTATACATATGCTAACTAATCCCATTCAAATGTGAAGCAGAGAGCCGGTAGAGGCTTCAAATTGGGTACCTTAAGGCATTTTCCCAGCAGGTTACTGACAATCTCTCTCTCTCTCTCTCTCTCTCTCTCTCTCTCTCTCTCTCTTAATTCCAGATATGCATAGCCAGATAAATATACCAGCCAGTTATTCTAGTTATGCCGCGGTATCAGCTTTTCCAAAATAACGGAGAGTAAATAGACGAGATTGTAACAATCATAATATAAAAGCTCAATTAGATAAAAAAAAACCGTGTTTTGACGAAAATCCAGGAGAGGTTCTTTTTTTGTTACGTTAGTCCATTTACTGAAAAGGACGGGTATAAATTACAATATCTTTTTTTTCATTTTCAAAGATTCTTAATAAGGAATAATTTCAACAGAACCTGCCGGATGTAATTAGAGAGCTGACGACAACCTGATATAAAGATACTAATTATCAAAAGTATTATAAAAATTACTAGGCTCACAAGAACACTCTTATATAACATCTATCTATCTATCATATATATTTATTGTCTTATCCTTTATCTACTGATGTCTGTGGTTAGTACAAAATAGCGCAGCTTGCTTCAATACGAATCTGTAAACAGAGAGAGAGAAAGAGAGAGAGAGAGACAGAAAGAGAGACAGACAGACAGACAGACAGACAGACAGACAGAGAAATAGAGAGAGAGAGAGAGAGAGAGAGAGAGAGAGAGAGACATATAGCAATTGCAAAGTGAAAACAATCCCAAACAATGACCTGACCACTTTCTTTTTTCTCTTTGAACAATTCTAAAAACTCGAACACAATGAAAACAAAATCCAGAGATTATGTGACACATCTTGTTCTGTGCAAGACGGGGAAACTCAGGCAGTCCCGAAGGCCAATATCGAAGGTGTAAACTCTGTGAGAAGAAAGAAAATCGCTAAAGTTCCTCCCAGGTCTCGCGTCTTCAAATGCGCCTTCCACTTAGGTCTCAGTTTTGGGGGTCAATAAAAGACTATCGCTGACACTTACAGCGGAATTACACCTGGCCATTAAAGATGGGAAAGATTTTATCAAGTGTGAGGACACAAAAGTAGTGGGTGAAAATGGAACTTGGTTTAAAGAACGCTTTATTTCACTGGTTATTTTATTCAAGTTGCTGACTTGCGAATGGCTATGGACATAATACCAGTAAGACTTAGGAACGTCCGGCCGTTTATCGTGATTCGAAATGATGATACACTAATTGATAATGGTAATAATTGCATTCTTAATGATACTAGTAATAATAATCTTTTATCAACATATTTTTTTCAGTTTCAACCTTAGCGCCAAATACGTTCAAAAGTACTCTGTGTAAAGTTTAGCATTCCGACCGTCTTTCATTTGAGAAATGGCTACAAAAGTATGTAGAATACAAAACAGTGATTAAACTATAGAATCGTAATAATAAAACTTGAAAACGCAACGAAAAACGATAAAGAAAATGAAATAGGTATAATTGTAAATATATTGTAAATATACCAAGGAACATTTAGGTAAGCTAAGAAAATGGGAATTTATGCGAAAAATAATCACAAACACTAAAGATTTCACAATAAATCACAGAACCTTAAAATAAAAACGTAAACCACGTAACACAACCACAAACCTTATCGAATAATATTATGGTATATAGTCTAAATTAAAACAGGTCGGTAAGAGAACAAAGGGAGATTGTGTTCATGGCGTTTAAAAGACGAAACAGGGACGATATATTAACCAACGCGAGGGAACAAAGCAGAATAACTGAGATTTGGAGTCAGATGTTGAATGAATAGCAAAGGGGCTGGAATTTTGAAGCCGGAATGATTACAGAAGGATCACAAACAAGAGCACGATTACTAATGGAGGGAAAGCCTTTTTTTTATTTAAATTACACAGAGCATGTGGTCTGAAAACCCCATATGAATGGAAGTGGACCCTCTGAAGGGGGTTACAATAACTAAAATATGTTCTATACATTACATTTACGGTACTTTTGTAAGTATCTTTATTAACAGTACTTTTGCAAGTATCTTATTGAGGATTACATCCAGTGCAGATGAATGCCCTAGAATCTGAACTCGATTCTTAAACAAATATGAAAAAATTAATCCTACCAAATACTACAAAGAGACAAAAGTGGAGAGTTTATTAGCCAAAATGGACAGGGTGACCTAAAGCATTTAAAAACAATTGATACTTGACGCAAACAGTCTAAAGGTGTGTCTTGCACATCAGCACCAGTAGTGTTTCATCAATAATAATTTCGTTAATTTCATGTAATAAGTTGAATTTAGTTTTTGAAAAAGGTTGATAATTATATCATTCTTCAAATATCTAGTACACGTTGTTCCAATTTGCTTTAGAATATCTGAATTACATAATGAACTGTTTCATATGAAACATAACGAATCCAGAAACACTCGAAGGTCGTTGGCTTCGACCATCGTAGTTATTCACTTTGGACAACATTTATCAAAAGGAGAAGCTTTGGTTAATAAAGAGGCTTTGATTCATTTCATCTCGTAATATCGGGGCAGCAAGCAATATCCATTAATCATCTTAGTAACTCTTCAGTGCGTTTCCGCATAGACAGAAATCTCAGTATAGAATTGTTACTTACATAATTATCATTAGTTAGTTTGTTTCTTGTAGCCATAACAGGAATAGGCAGGCGTAAGCGATATATCATTATGAAGAAGTTCCTCGTTTGACGAGTGGTTTGCGTGCTCGCCTACCAGTTTAATAGTCCCTAGTTCGATTCCCCGCTCTGCCAACGTGGAGTCAGAGAAATTTGCTTCTGGTGATTCGAAACTAATTTCTCGATATAATGTGGTTCGGATCCCATAATAAGCTGTAGGTCCCGTTGCTAGGTAACCAGTTGGCTCCTAGCCAAGTAAAAATAACTAATCCTTCGGGCCAACCCTAGGAGTGCTGTTAATCAGCTCATTGGTCTGGTTAAACTAAGATATATTTAACATTTTACGTAGACATCTCGTGAAAACGAATTTGCTGAATGAATGAAGAAGGCTAATCAATCCTAGAACAGTTTGGTCATCAAACCGACTTAAAACTATATACTTAAGATAGCAGTATACTTGATCAATAAGAAATGTTAACTGGCTATGACCAGACATATTGGTATGATAATGAACGAATTTCTAGATAGTAAAGAGCCTCTTTAATACCCCTCAGAAACACTAGGTATTTAATGGCAAAATTATATTCGTAAAAACAAGACGGATATCGAATGTTCAACAATCAGATGAGAAACTGGTGATTTGTTCTTCTATCACAGCCTTAAATAGACCACGAGACGAGGTTCCAGGAGAAAGGGAATGCTAGGACATACTTAGATAAGAACTGAGAAGAGAATGTTGGAGCCAGGCTGGTATGTAAGTTAAGAGAGCCAGAGGCAGCTATGGTTGGAGGGGTCGAGTTCAGATTCCCTGCGTCGTGCGTCATTGGAGGCATTACTTACCTACTTAGGTATGATTATGGCTCATCGCTTACGTGACATACAAATATTCTCTGGAGTCCTTAACATAGATCAATAAGAGGGGCTGTTTAGTCATTGTTGTTTTCCCGAATTCTTTGGGTTTTTGATTGATATAAACACACACGCACACGTAGATTCGATGTTCAGCACGGATACCGATTTGTTTTATATACTAGAACACTTCAAAACGCCACTAAAAGCTAAAAAAGGTGAACCACACTGCTTGGACAGGGCACAACGATCCGAACCTTATTAAGAATACATGTTTAATGGTCATTCAGCAAATGTTAAAAGAAACAATTATTAAAAATCAGAGCCGGTAAAGCACGTAGAAACATATTTACGTACATAACAAACAAATCTAATTTTGATCTATGAAGAACTGTAATAGATTTGGAGGCTCCCAGTAAAAAAACCATATCAAACCCATAATTTTCCCATCATGCCTTGGATATAGAGGATATTGCTCACTGCAAATTTTTTACTACCGTATTGAAGACCTGAAGATTTATAACAACAGCTGCACAAGTTTTCTACCAAAATTCAGTATTCGAACTATGAAGGGCGAATACCTTGGATAATTCTTCCATCTTCATTGCGACAGAATGGGAATCCAGGGATTTCCAAGATTGTCTGTGGTCGGATTTTTCGTTCTTTTATTCTGGACAGACGACCACAGTGAGATTGTAAACTGGTTTATGCCTATTCCAAAAAATTGTTTCTAAAAAGTCAAGGTTTTAATTGTTAGCGATACAACTTTCAGAATAGGATATTACAAAATAAAATGTAATGCAACTAACTATTCATGATATGTGTTATCTACACTAACTCTATAAGGATTGGGTAAGAACTGTCATTTATGGATGCCAGTTTGATTGATCCTGATCAATATGCAATTTCTTAATGAGAATGATGTTTTCGTGAATTTTCTGCTTGCAACTTATTTATTACGTACTCTCTATGATTAACTACCTACTGCAATCAAAGCAAAAGCATATAATATTCGTAGTGAGGAATCTCTTTAAAATATTGCAACATATGCTAAGATAGAATTCATAAAATTATGAAGGATGAGTAGGAAATCCCTACTTTTATTATAAACACAAGCCAGAATTACTAATATAAGAGCAGAATTAATAAAAGATAAATGTACAATATCAGGAGCTTCGCTTTTTTAAAGATATTCTAAGTGCTTTTTTAAAAGGTTTGCATGTCACATAAAATATAAATTCCAGAGTTTCCAAGCAAAGTTATATTGGAATTGTAATCTTTCCGTCATGCCAACCAATTTTATTTCAATTTTATGTTTTCAAAATTCATGAGCCTCTCAGTGTAGCTCAGTGGAACTGAAATATATTTAAAGTAGCCTACACAACATTTTTGCTGTTTGTTCTCTGATTTTTATATTATTATATGCTGTATTTTAATATCAAAAGGATGAAATGCATAACCTTCATCACATAGCACTAACATGTCTGTAGAGACAAAGAACAACACCCAATCGAGTTTTCTGTCCTGTGGTGGCCTCAGCCACGGCTCATAAAGCTCCTAGCCGCAGCTCATAAACCTCAGCCATTGTCCGGTGTTGGCATATGTTGTGGGTGCCTACATCGCTACCAGAAGTACGATTATGGCTAACTTTTACCTTAAATGAAATGAAAAAAAAAATACTGTGGCTAGAGGGCTGCAATTTGGTATGTTTGCTGATTGGGGGGGTGGGGGATCAATAGACTAATTTGAAGCTCTCTAGCCTCAGATCTGAGGGCGGACGACCAAATAAAGCCGGCACAATAGATTTCCTTTAAACTAAACTAAAAAGCAAGGTATTAAGATATTCTGAAACTGGCTGCATGCAATTTCCATTTCTATTTTCCGTAAAGTTTGTATGTCACTTCGAAGTGACAGATACTGAAGACATCTGGAGGCAACATCTGTGTTGTTTCTATACCATTCATATAAAACTTTCTGAAACTGCTTCATATCTATTAATACCTAGGATCATCCAGATCACTGGGAATAGCTATGTTTCGTTGCTCTATCTTCACTTTTGTTCCAGATGGCTCTACAGCGTGACCGATCATTTAAGGATTTTGCTATGGCACTTATGGTCAAGGATTTTATCTATATATTGTCCTCCAAGACATCCTCCCTACTTCTATGGTATCTAAACAACGAAAACAATAATACTTAACTATAAGAATGGATTATTCGAATTACTTTTTGCCTATTTTAAGTAAGTTTGCTTCGGTCATGACCTAAGCAAAGCAAAGGAAAATCAATATAAAATACATTGAAGGAAAAAACATAAAAATCCATGAATAATGAAGATTTGTGCCTTTATACGGTCATTTCTCTGTCTTTCTAACGACATACAAACCGTATAGGTTGTGAGGCTTAAAATAAACCCTTTTACCTTCTGGTAAAAGTAACTGTAATCCTGTCAGGTCAAATTATAACTATAAGGTGTATAAGATATTTATTGTCTTTCTTCCAATAATGAATACGTGCTTCATCAGATTCCCTTGTTCCTACAGCTCTGTCGTTTCAAAATAATAAATATAAACATACAAATGACTGGATATATATATATATATATATATATATATTATATATATATATATATATATATTATACTTACATGCACACATACATACACAGCACACACACACACACACACACACACATATATATATATATATATATATATATATATATATGTATATATATATATGTGTGTGTGTGTGTGTGTGTGTGTGTGCTGTGTATGTATGTGCATGTAAGTATATATATATATATATATATATATATATATATATAATGTATATATGTACATGTGTGTACATATAAACACACACCTGATACACATACATATGTATATTCGTGTTTTTCAATGTAAAGGCATTAGATTTCAGAAAAATATTGGTGACATATGCCTAATGTGCGGCAACGGTTACCTATTCACTTACTGACCAAATTCAGCCCTTCTTCACTTCACTTAATCAGATGACCGGTGGTTTTTGCAAACGCTTTAACCACGCGTTGGTTGATAAATCATCCATGAAACGGTTTAATCTGACAATTCTGAAATAATTACACTGTTATTAAACAAGGCTAGTATACAGACTTGGCTGTTGCATGTGGTAGGTCAAACAGCTCGGATACAGTAAATATTTCCAGATAGCTTATAATCATTATTATCTATTGCCGAAACATATTCTGTTTAGTGTTCCCATTACGTTATTGTAAGAATAGATTAGACTGTGATGTCAGTAACCAAATACTTAAGGAATTTGATCTACATACTAGTTGTTGATTATCTTCTCCTCATAACAACTCATAATTTTTTCTCCGAATGAGCATAATATACAAATATGCTATTCAGTGATTTTTTACGTTACGTTACTAGAAAGCAGTTCAGCCTGGAACAATGGAGAAATCTCAGAAAACGGGAATTATATTGAAGTATAAACGAATATGATATATTTTACATTACTGTATGATCTGAATTGTATTGTCATCCAATATGTATGCATTCATTAAGAATTTTCATTCCCTCTTTTTGCTCATATTTAATAGTTATCGTCTTTTTTCTCAATAATTCTCATCAAATAGTGAATATGAATCGAGGCATCGTTTTGTTGAAGAATCAGTGGATTTAATTCGTCGATTTTAAATTATATACATTAATGTCATCCGCTGCATCAAAGGGCTCTTGGATCTTCGGAATTTTAAGTTTCGTTTGGAAAGCAACGTAAAATAAAAGCAAACTCTAAGGACAAAATGAGTTAGAAATTTGAAACCATTGCAAGGATCTGAATTAGATTTTTTGATGACGTTACTTTTATATAAACCATTACCTTCCCAACAGTAATTGGAGATTATGCTTTTATATTTTTCTCTCTCTCTCTCTCTCCCCTCTGCCTCCTCTCTCTCTCTCTCTTCGTCTCTCTCTCTCTCCTCTCTCTCTCTCTCTCTCAAAAATTCAGGGCTCGTTTGTTCTAACTATGCTTAGACTGTGTTGTACAAAACTAAGACTTCTGTAGATAGTTATGATATTCAAACGATGTCCTGTGTTATATGAATTATATTAAGCATCTCATCATCTGCTTTCAGGGCTTTTCCCAGTTAAATGTTAAGTTTAAATAAAATCAAAATTCTGTTATCAATTAAGACAGGTCTTTAAGGACAGCCCTATGACAAGTTAATGATTAAGCTTAGTGAACAAGGTTATACCTTTTATGATAATAATCAAATTAATAACCAAAGAAAGTTTAGCAAGATACTTGACAGACACTTCAAACTACTGTGCATTTCAGGGCCGTGTCTAATCGATTTTCGTCGATAAAATCTTACCAAAGTATCTGGTAAAGAATCGTAGTTTGGAAATAGCTATTTGAAAATCACGGCCTAATTAGCAAAAATATGCAGTTAAGTCTAATGTGGATAATTATGGCACTTATCAGAATAAATCAAGAAATGTGAGGGAAAATTAGTTAAATTTAGTTGGCACCCAGAGGGAGGCTAGTGCGCTAGTGTTTGACGTAAACTATGACATCAGACGTAATAGCAGGGTTCCCAGTAGTGTGAATCACAAATATTTAACCCACTTTTAGAATACGTATTAAAGGAAAGGCTACGCAAATCACAGTTGAGAATGACGATAATATTACGGTTTTCCATTGGTGATACCACGGTAATAAATAAGAATTGGGTATAGGTATACTACATATGACAATATTATAGCAAGGGAGTTTGAAATATACATATGGCAATATCACTATTTTCATTGTACAGTTTTATGTTGACTATAGGAATACATAGCAGTTATAACACAATTTTCTATTTATCTTTTTGACTATCAGCTATACAAGACTTTTGGAACTGGTGAAATACAGTCCAATTGAAACGGAAATACGACCATTTTAGAGGTGGTTGTTTACGATATTATTGCCCTAATGTACCTTACATAATAG
>NC_061093.1:52009279-52011779 GCF_015104395.2 Macrobrachium nipponense | reverse complement strand
GAAATGATGATACATTAATTGATAATAGTGATAATTGCATTCTTAATGAAACGTTGTTACTAGTAATAATAATCCTCTATCAATATATTTTTTTCAGTTTCACCATTAACAAACCAAATACGTTCAAAAGGACTCTGTGAAAAGTTTAGCATTCCGACGTCTTTCTTTTGAGAACTGACTACAAAAGTATGTAGAATTCAAAACAGTAATTAAACTATAGAATCGTAAAAATAAAACTTGATAACGCAACGATAAACGATAAAGAAAATGAAAAAGGTATAATTGCAAATATATTGTAAATTCACCCAAGGAACATTTAGGTAAACTAAGAAAATGGGAATTTATGCGAAAAATAGTCACAAACACTAAAGATTTCACAATAAAATCCAGAACTTTAAAATAAAAAACGTATACCACGTACACAACCACAAACCCTTATCGAATATATATTATGGTATATAGTCTAGATTAAAATAGGCTCGGTTAGAGAACAAAGGAGGTTGTGTTCATTGGCGTTTTAAAAGACGGAACAGGGACGATATATTAACCAACGCGAGGGAACAAAGCAGAATGACTGAGATTTGGAGTCGGATGTTGAATGAATAGCAGAGGGGCTGGAATTTTGAAGCCGGAATGATTAACAGAAGGATCACAAACAAGAACACGATTACTAATGGAGGGAAAGCCTTTTTTTATTTAAATTACATAAAGCATGTGGCCTGCAAACCCCATATGAATGAAAGTGGACCGTCTGAAGTGGGTTACAATAACCAACATATGTTCTATACATTACATTTACGGTACTTTTGTAAGTATCTTTATTAACAGTACTTTTGCAAGTATCTTATTGAGGATTACATCCAGTGCAGATGAATGCCCTAGAATCTGGACGTGATTCGTAAACAAATATGAAAAAATTAATCCAACCAAATATTACAAAAAGGAAAAAACGGAGAGTTTATTAGCCAAAAGGGACAGGAAGACTTAAAGCATATAAGAAACCAATGATACTTGACGTAAACAGTCTAAAGGTGTCTCTTGCAAATCACCACCCGTGTTCCATCAATAATAATTTCGTTAATTTCACGTTTTAAGTCGAATTTAGTCTTTAAAATAAGTTAATAATCATATTATTCTTCAAATATCTAGTACACGTTGTTCCAGTTTGCTTTAAAATGCCTGAATTACATAATGAACTGTTTTGTCATTTGCTTCGATCATCGCAGTTATTCACTTTAGACATAACAGTTCCCAAAAGGAGAAGCTTTGGTTAATAAAGAGGCTTTGATTCATTTCACCCGGTAATATCGGGGCAGCCAGCCAATATCCATTAATCATTTAGGTAACTCTTGAGTGCGTTTCCGCATAGACAGAAATCTCAATATAGAATAGTTCCTTACATAATTATCATTAGTTAGTTTGTTTCTTGTTGCTATAACAGGAATATGCAGGCGTAAGCAATATAACATTTATGAAGGAGTTCCTCGTTGGACGAGTGGTTTGGGTGCCTGCGCCTACCAGTTCGGGTAGTCCCGAATTCGATTCCCCGCTCTGCAACGTGAAGTCAGAGAAATGTGCTTCTGGTGATTCGAAACTAATTTCTCGATATAATGGGGTTTAGATCCCACAATAAGCTGTAACCAGTTGGTTCCTAGCCACAGTAAAAATATCTAATCCTTCGGGCCAGCCCTAGGAGAGCTGTTAGTCAGCTCATTGGTCTTGTTAAACTAAGATATATTTAAAATTAGGAATTTAACCACTCAGTGACATTCCTACATTCAGATATCTCGGGACATTTACGTAAACATCTCATGAAAACGAATTTGCTAAATGAATGAAGAAGGTAAATCGGGCCTAGAACAGTTTGGGTCATCAAACGGACTTAAACTATATACTTATAGATAGCAGTATACTTGATTAATTAATAGGAAATGTTAACTGACTATAACCAGACATATTGGTATGATAATAAACGAATTTCTAGATGGCATATTGATCCTGATCAATATGCCATTTCTTAATGAGAATGAAGTTTTCGTGAATTTCCGGCTTACAACTTAGTTTTATACTCTTTATGATTAACTACCTACTGGAATAAAAGAAAAAGAAAAAGTATATAATATTCGTAGTGAGGAATCAGCTTTAAAATATTTTCTACATATGCTAAGATAAAATTCTTAAAATTATGAAGGATGAATAGAAAAATCCATACTTTTATTATAAAAACACATCCAGAATTACTAACATGAGAGCAGAATTAATAAGAAAAAAATGTACAATATCAGGATCTTTCGCTTTTTAAAAGATATCCTATAAATTCCAGAGTTTCCACGCAAGGCTATATTGAAATATGTTATCTATCCGTCATGCCAACAAATTTTCTTTCAATTTTGTGTTTTCAAAATTCATGAGCCCTCGGTGTAGCTCAGTGGAATTGAATATTATCAAAGGGCCTACACAACATTATTGCTGTTTGATCTGTGATTTTTATTTATTATAT
>NC_061093.1:51979279-52001779 GCF_015104395.2 Macrobrachium nipponense | reverse complement strand
TACGCGCTATCAGAAAGTAGAGAAAAAAATGATTTTCCTTATCCTGTGTTTTCGGAAAGTGACTGCCGTTGGCAAAACCTCCCCTTTCCACTTTCCCCTTCCCCATTCTCCCTCCCCTCCTACATCCCTCCTATCTCCTCTTCCCTTCCCCCGCCCCAAATCCCCACTCTTTGTCCGCCCTTCTCCTCCTCCCTATCATTTTTTTCCTCCGTCTGTTTCTTCTAGTCGTTTTTTTGCCCCTCCCTCTAATGAAATTGTTGGCGATACGTAAATAATTTAAATAAAAATAAAATATTAATATAAATCTCTCTCTCTCTCTCTCTCTTTCTCTCTCTCTCTCTCTCTCTCTCTCTCTCTCTCTTAAATGTGAAAGGACAGTTTGACGTCAAAATGATCTCGACAATTAGTCATTTGAGGCCGACATGCTAATAAAAAGCGTCAATTCAATCTCCAGGTCCGAAATAAGAAAGCTGCTAAAGTTAACGGAAGTGTGATTCACAAATAGCGAAAGCAACTGGCAGTCTCATATGCTTCCTACTTATATTTCCCTTAATACTCTTGTGGACACTTACAAATTCAAGTCTTGAATCCGAATTTTAAATTAAAATGTTCCATGAAAACACATCAGATATGGGTAAGGAAGAAATGCACACACACACACACACACACACACACACACACATAATATATATATATATCTATATATATATATATATATATATATATATATATATATATAATATATATACACAAATATATATATATATATATCTATATATATATATAAAATAATATATATATATATATATATATATATATATATATATAATATATATATAATATATATATATATATATATATATATATATATATATATAATATATATATAATATATATATATATCTATATATATATATATATATACAAAATATATATATATATATATATATATATATATAAAGGTATATATATAATATATATATATATATCAATACTATATATATATATATATATATATATATTTTTTTTTTTTTTCTAATAAAGTAAAAAGTAATTCAAGATATAAATACTGAAGCATTAAACTTTATCAAGGAAGTTGAGAATTTCCTTAATGTTTCAGAACCTATAAGAATAAACTGCACATGCGAGATCTAAAGCCCTTGAAAACAGAGATCAAATAGAAAAAAAAAAAACGAAGAGGAAATTCAAAAAAAAGCTAAACCTCCGGTATAGTTGGTTTAATACTGTTAAATCGCACTCAAATTAGCTTTAATAATATCCTTCATTTCCGTTCGTATGAAGTGATAACCTTCCTCAGTAATTTTGAACATAATATACCACTCTTGCTCACGAGGGCTTAGATGTATTACCACCCATCTATGATAATGACAAGTCTTTTTAAAGAGTGAACATAGCCTTTGCAGCGTTTAATTAACATCCTTACTTTGAATGTCATATATAAAAAAAAAATTACTTTTAAATGATATTTTTCTTCCACTAAAGTTACCCATCAATCTATTAATCTAAACTATAAACATTGAAAGAAAATGCAGGAAATAGCATGAGCAAATGGTATAAAAAAAGGACTAATCTTCCTTTTAAGCACCTCAATGCCCCTACATTTTTTCCTTACCGCAACTCTCGGTGCTTGAGTTTCAAGATATGGGATAAAATCCGAGAAAAGGATCGGTGCAAAACTTGAGAGGAAAACGAAGCAAATTGCCTGACACTACGAAGTTTCGCGGTTTTGCCGCTTGGTAACAGAATCCGAACCTACAAAATAATTTTTCAGAATTCGTGAGAGCAAAACACTTAAAGGAATCGGATTCTTGTTGACCCTATGCCCTTATACTCAGCCCGTTACTAAATTCAACTTCCCTAATCCCCACTTTAATTTCGAGCAACAAACACCAAAGACATCGTAAAATGCTGTAAGCGTGTTATACCTACTTTTGACCTTATGTTTGAACCATTATATTTGAAAAGGTTTTTTGAGGCGCAGACCAATTCCGTTGTAATTAAAGATATGAATTTGTTGGCATCAGATGTTAGGGGAATTCTTAGTTTTATCTAGTTCGTGAAACTGTGGTGGGCTCAGAAAGCAAAACCTGCTATCTGTGTACCATGAATAGAAGCTTATAGAATATCTGTAACTCAGCTTGTCTATATTTTGCACACTAGCAGTAGATTTAATAGTACCAGATATTTCCGAAGAAAATTATGTCATAAAGTTTTTTCAAGCTTTCGCTTTTACAGTTTACAGCCGATCATTTTCCGTTATGTTACCTTTAAAAACGTCGTCTTCCTCAAACACCAAAGTTTTCTATGAATTTTAATGCAGGGATGAAAATGTGAAGAAATTGCTGACGTTACTGGTTGAAATCGAATGGAAACAATGCTACCTTCGTTTTAATATCAACAAAACGCTTTTTTGTTGAATGTGTTGCGCTGCCAGAACCGTTGTATAGGGAGATCAGCATATAACTTTATTGGGATGTTACGGTAGCTTATATTCTTTCATATCTCTCTCTCTCTCTCTCTCTCTTCATAACTGAGATGCACCTTTACTAGACATCAAATGACAAAACGAGTAATAATTATATAAAAAAAACTCCATTTAGGACTTTGTTTCTATTTCCTTCTTGTTTTACACGTGTTTTACAGATAAACTTTTTACTACGTACTTCTGGCTTTTGATGTCTCCGGCTATCGCCTCCGTGTGCAATGATTACCGTATTGTGGTCTCCTTTTCTAATATCGTCTGAAATTTGATATTGTCCTCTGTGTGCCTCCACATGGTCCTAACTAATCCTTAGCTTTCTCTCGATTTGGGATTTCCAGTAATCCTACTCACTTGACCCTTAAGCTATGTTATTATTTCATCAAATCTATTTTTATTTCATTTTTATTATATTAATTTTATTTCTATTTCATTTTTATTATATTAATTTTATTTTTATTTCTTTTATATTTCTTTTTTATTTTTATATTTTATTTTTATTTTTATTTTTATTAATTTTAGTTTTATGGAGATTATTATTATTTGTGGTAGCAGAAATCTACTAAACCTGATTCTTAGAAGCAATTTGTTCTTGATTTTAACCATGCAGTTATGTTACTTCCAAATAACATTTAATTTATGAATTTTGCACAATTGATATGATATGGTATGTGTGCAGGTCTTCATTCAGAAAAAGTTTGCTACTTATCCATAATCATTTTCGTTACTTTAATTAAAGTGACGAATATGTTAATGAGCTTTTATTTTTTTTTTTTTTTTAATTTAAATTCGCACTGATTATCCTTTCACAAGCTAAATTATACGTATATATATATATATATATATATATATATATATATATATATATATATATATATATATATATATATTAAATATATATACATATATATATATATATATATATATGTATATATATATATATATATATATATATATATATAATAATCATATATATATATATATATATATATATATATATATATATATATATATCTGGTAAAAAATGTCTGGTACTGTTAACAACCAATTCCACTAATAAAAGGAGCCCATAAAAACGCAGTATCTGAAATATAGTACTTACATTCTATATTTTTGGAATTTTTTTGTGAGCTCCTTTTAGTAGGCATATATATATATTATATATATATATATATATATATAGTATATATATATATATATATATATATATATATATATTAATATATATATATATATAATATATATATATAATATGATATATATAATATATATATATATATATATATATATATTATATATAATATATATATATATATTATATATATATATATATATATATATAATATACTATATATATATAGTATAGTATATATAGTATATATATATATATATTATATATATATAGTATAATACATATATATATATATATACATATATATATATATATATATATTATATATATATAATCCTAGGTATTTTGACTCCGGTTTCGTTAACTGCTAAATGTTACTTATATACTTGAATGAAATTCAAAATGTAAATTAAGCCGCCTTCAACTTAAGAAGCTATCAAAATGATGTTATTTCCACTACCTAAATAAGGTCATTCTCCTACGCTATTTGAAGATATATATATATATATATATATATATATATAATATAATTATATAAATTAATATACTATATATATATATATATATATAATATATATATATTCTTTCCAAAAATAGGCAATTTATTTATTTTGGTTGTCAAATTGCCGGGTGTTAACAAAACTAGACTTCAGTTTACCGGGAGTTAAAATACCGTGGTCAAATACCTGGAGTCTACATATCTGCCACCATATGCATGTATGTGTGTATGTATATATATGCTACTCTCTATATACATATATACATATATATATATATATATATATATATATATATTATATATATGTGTGTGTGTGTGTGTGTGTGTGTAATAACCACAATGCCCTCTTACTTCCTCAAATCCTTTGCTCTTAATCTGAGAGGTTAAGTGGGCATTGTGGCTATTACATTTACATATGTATCTCGTACGTTTGTGTATACTATGGGTCCGTGTGTGCATCTTGTACCAAATTTAATAAGTCTTGAAGGTAAGTTAATTATTTAGAATCCTTACTACCTCAAAAGTAATTTAGCTCTCTTATACCATTAATAATCGCAATTATTAATTTGGTCTGTATATTCGAATAAAACTGTAAGAATTCAGTAGCCGGGGAGCTATCCTTTTCATCCTTAGATCTGAAGAGAGCGGAGGAGAATTTTGTTTCAAAGAATATAGTTTCGTCACAGGTTACCGAAATTTAAAAGTACTTTCGGTGTCTCCTGCCGGGATAATCGAGAGGTGGTAGAGCGTTGATTCCGTCCATGAACTGCAAACCAAAGTTCATGACGTTTTTATAACTGTGTCACGGCGCTGTTTGGACGAGATTGAATGAGGCACGAAACATTTTTCCGTCGGATTTCACAGACAAAACTGAATGGGTCAGGGGTCGATCTGTCAAAAATGGGGAGTGCGTTGACATACGTCAAAGAATGGAAATATTAGATACACGAGCTTATACCATTTCAAACCTCTCTGCCTTTATTTGTCTGCTATCTGTTTTGCTCTTTTGTTCTCGAGTTGAAACGTTCAGTTAAAGGGTCATCTAAATTAACGTTTTCCAAAAGTGGATTTCTTTTTATTTACCCAGCTCCATCAGGCATTTGTATATTGTTCAATATAAAATTTGTATATCGTACAATAAAGATGAGCGTTTATCATACCTAACCTTCCTCATATTCGGTAATGACGTAGAATCTGACTTATATCAACAGTGTTATTAATTAGAAATTTTTATGATTTATAAGCAGAGGATACTTAAACACCCATAATGAGTTTCTGCATCACTGCAGTAATGAAATTATAACGACTTATTAAAGGCTTTTCCAATGTTCAAACAGAAATCGCTACTTGGTATAAAAAATGGAGGCACTCCCTTACAAAAATGAGATAATTTAGAAAGTAAGAAAGTGATAAGATCATTGAAAAGAGAGAGAGAGAGAGAGAGAGAGAGAGAGAGAGAGAGAGAGAGAGAGAGAGAGAGAGAGAGATTGTATGAAGTTATTCAAGAATGACGTGATTACCCTAGACGGTAGATTTTTAAAAGGTGTGTCAATGAAGAGCTATCATCGAGTTTGCTCGACAGTGTATTTCAAAAATGTTAAAATGGTTTCCAAGCAGCAGGCATTACTAATGATAAAAAATGCCGGTGTCATAAGCATAAAACACTTCTTATTTCTAGCATGTTTTTTTCATGAACTGCGTCGTTTTAACAAGGTAATTTTCCAACCCAGTTATAGCTTAGAAGGATCAGCAAGCTTTGCTGAAGAATATGCTAATTACCTTTAGTCGTCTAACGAAATGTTAGTAGAATATGAATTTTAATTATCTGCCCAGCGACATTTTTTTCTGCGTAATTCTTTGTTCATTTTTTTAGCTTGTCGATCTTGCTAAGAAATCATAATCTCAAACTTATTGTGTCCTGAGTTCCTGCAGAAAGTAAGCCAGTGTATATAACTTTCCTTTTTATATAAGACGTAGATTAAATTGAATGTGAAATGAAGAGTAATGCAGGGAACTAAACATATACAATTAATTGATCAGGTCCAGATTAACCATTTCAGTAGCCATAACCTGTGCTATTACATTATAAGTAGAGATAAGTGAGGAAGATAAGTTACATGACTCCAACCGTTAAGTTAGCGCTGGGAATTGTCTCAGATTACAAGTAGGCTGACACCTAAATCACCTAAAAAGTATAACGAGTAAATCATTACAAAAGAGGTTATTGTTGTTGAGGGCTTCAGGAGATATTAAAAGGTATAGCTGAGAAAAGTTCCTCAGTCAAACATGCTACTGTCACTTCAAAATTTCCAAAGGGAAACTAAAGGGTATTTCTGGACGTAAAGCGAAACATCAATCTTTGTCATTATTCTCTCTATATTTGCTCTCTGCCTAAACGATAAGTAGATTTCGCGCTTTGCCCTTCGTCCCTCTTCGTTAACAGCTTTAGCTCCGCTTATCTCCCTTCCAATCCCTTCGACATAATCAGCTTACCCATCATTAATCTACCCAACTTACGATTAATGCCTTATAACTTCAGAGCACACAAACTGCAGACGATATTTTCAACATAGTGTGTTATCTCATAGATAATTTTTTTTAAACGGTATAATTAAGTTGTCTGTAGTCCCCTTCTACTTGCTGACAAACTTTATTAGTGAACTATAGGTGAATAGCCCGCTGAAAGTGCAAGAGGGTTAGAAGTCTAAATTACATAATGAATAGAAGGGCATTTAACATAATCAACTTACTGGATACTTGTTTTCTAAACATTTCTCTTATGATGAGACAAACAGGGACATAAGCAAAAATCATCTTGTAATCCTGAATGAAAAATTAGTTGGAGACTGGAAAAATGGTTCATAGCAATAATTCTTGTATGTGTGTACATACGTGTGTTCAAATAAACGGAAATTTAAAAAAATAATTATATATCACAGTATTTCTATCTTCATCTTTGTCGCTCGGTCTGTCTGCCTGTCTGTCTCTCTGTTCACGTTTGCATCGTCCATGGTCCGTGCCACTTGGGATTTGTATATTATTATTATTAATATACAAGATGTCTTTCAATTAAAATGTTCTTGGAGTCGTGTGCCATGTCATCCCTAGTATCAAGATGCGAAAGGTTTCGCATATATATATATATATATATATATATATATATATATATATAAATATATATATATATATATATATATATATATATATATATATATATATATATATATATATATATATATATCAAATGAAAAGAAACGTTTCACATCCATGGCAAAAAACTAGGATGAACAGGCACATAACACTTTAAAAAGGAAATTTTAACAGAAGGATACCATGTACATTATGTGTGTGGTATGTATATAATATTATTATATATATAATATATAATTATTATATATATATTAAAATAAATTAATTCTTATATATTAATCTAATAGATTATTACAATATATATCTAATATATATTTAATATATATATATATATATATAATATTATATGTCCATATATAAGTTATATATATATATATATAAATATTATATAATTTAATGATATATAATATATATATCTATCTTAAATTAAATTTATCTGATATATATCATATAATATATATATTATATATATTATCACATATATATATTAATATAATATATATAAAGTATATATAATACTATTATAATAACTTATAGATACATAATATATATATATTAATATAATTATATTAATTATATATTATATATATTACTAATATCTATATATATGTGTGTGTGTGTGTGTGTGAACTTCCATTGCTCTTTCTTCTCGTGCTATTTAGGTAAGCGGAAACCATTACAATTGAATAGAGCTTCAAGAAATCTCATAACCCAAAAATAACATTGTCCAAACAATCTTATTACCCGATATTATTATTTAGTAAAAAGATTCCTCTGCCTCCCAGTGTTATTAACGTTATCATATTATATATATCTATATATATATATATATTATATATATAATATATATATATATATATATATATATATGTATATTATATATGTGTGTGTGTGTGTGTGTGTGTGTGTGTGTGTGTGTGCGTGGTGAAAGCAAAAACAAATATCAATATAAGTAGTAAAGTAAATTATATTTCAACAACTATCCCCATCTGTCCTTCCACCCTCTTGCTATTATGCTGCCAAAGAAATTAACCACATTTCACGTACATTAAATATTCATTAAAGTTCAGTAATTCCCAGGTGGTAATTAATGAGAAAGGCATCAGACTTGCTGACCTCATTAGAGGTTGTTTACAACACAGATTCGTAAGGAAATTCACCCACCATGTTTTTATCGCATCATTACAAGAAAGGTTTCCGCGAAATCCCTGAAAATTTTCACGATTCTGGATCTCATTAGTGTTAATGTCATCATCTTGCGTTGATAAATGTAAAGAAATTTGATTCGAATTTTAATTTTCTGCTTCTAATCCTCTGCGTTGGATGAATATTTATTGCACCTTAGATAGGAGTACAATTGTCTGTTATGAATGGGCCCATGAGGTCTTAGTTTATAGTTTAGACTTCAATTAATTACTAATTATGAATTAATTACTTTATTATGTACTCGTCATATTCATACAACTAAGATGGTCAGTTTTAAGGTTTGCTTGTTGATTATCAGCTTTTGTAATCTTTTATATGGTAATTGTTTTCCTATATGTAATACTAGCATCTAATTTTAAATACTTGTCTTGAGCTCAAACCAGATACTTCTCAAAACTTTCTTCACTCTTTATTCTCATTATGATAAATTTAGAACATTATTTTGTAAACAACTCAGACTACACTTAAACATTCGGCCGCTGAGTCCAAATTTCATGCAAGAAGACCTGCAAGTACTTAGAGTCTTAATTCCATATCCTTCAGTAATGACTGAATTGTAAATCTTTAAAGATTGATTGTATCGAAGTAGTTAAACGTCAGTCATATACAGATTATCATTCTTTCTTTTATTTTGTTGGAATTCTTTATAATGAAGTGATGCAGAAGAAACTGATTAATTGGCTTAGTTTTCTCTTTTAAAGGAAGGTAATACAAAAAATAATGCATGGCACATCTTTCCCTAACAGTGGAAGTTCATCACACTATCATTTATTGTAATGAAAGATGAGACGCAGGTCAATGGCTATTCTATGAAGAAAATATCAGTTAATTTTTCTAAAGAATTATCGAGGGTTATATAATTGTGTCCAGTATCATTACTCCCCATAACTATCGAAGGAACGAAAACTAACTTCAATTATCATCCTTACCTAGAGCGCCGTTCTGAACCGTATTTCAGATATCAAAA
Source organism: Macrobrachium nipponense (assembly GCF_015104395.2). Lineage (NCBI taxonomy): Eukaryota > Metazoa > Arthropoda > Malacostraca > Decapoda > Palaemonidae > Macrobrachium > Macrobrachium nipponense. Next base: position 51,992,325 of record NC_061093.1, on the reverse strand, counting down.
GAGCATGAATTACTTTCCCCCTTTTAATCTGTCCTCAAGGACGTCTTAGCACCTCAATATTACATCGATTCCTTCTGTAACGTGACAATTGCAAACTTGTCTTACTCCCTCGCTCATTCAATTGAATCGAACATTAATGTCTTAATAACAATTCCTTAAGACTGATGATATCTCTGCCCCCAAAGAACGCTGCTAACAAATTACTGGTGACAGTAATCGAAGTGAATTGCAGGGTGCAACATTTATCATGGCGTCTCTTCTCGAAGAGATGTGGGTAGTGGTCGTTGGGGAAGGTTTTTTTATTCTGTTTATTGAATCTGAAACAGAAATAGAATTTGGGTTTGTTGAGAAGCACTCCTCTTTTGTGATTTCCACATGGCTACATTAAGTGAATATGTTTTCATAAGGTCTATATCTCCTAGTTCATTTAATCTTCTTTCATTTCTAAAAAGTTTTTTTTTCAATGTTATGGTTTCTGCATACTTCCAAATAATTTTGAGAATATCTAACTGCGTAATGCCTTACAAGTTAATTAAAAATGAAAATATTTATTTATCGCTTTTTCACGAGTAAATTATATGTTTGTTTAGCGTGTTTTCTGTCTATTTGTTATTTTATTTTTCTTAATAAGTAAGATCTCTTCTTTCTGTATTTCCCTTTACCTTCTCTCACTTTCTAATGAACACCGTAGTCTTTCGAAGATTGAGTTTTAAGTCAAATGGCCCCTGTGGGTGGCTTGTTCCATTTAAGTAGGGTTCATCCTCTAAATAATAATAATAATAATAATAATAATAATAATAATAATAATAATAATAATAATAATAATAATAATAATAGATCATATTTTATACAAGTAAAAAAACATGCAGTCTTATTATGAAAAATAACCCCGCACCGTTGCAGGTTCCCTTGAAGAGGACGAACGTCATTTACAGATACACGTGCCCAATCCGAGGATGCCTTGAAACTTACATCGGGATGACGTCAATGCGCCTCTCCAAGAGGATCTCCTGTCACGCGCAGGAAGGAGCGGTATTTAATCATGCAAGGACTGCCCATAATAAAAGAATCCGACGCAGCGACATCGTCGGTAACTTCGAGGTTATCGACCAAGCACCCGATCTACGTCGTTTGCGAATCTTAGAAGCGCTGCACATCGGGAGGGAGAAGCCCAGTTTGAACATCACACAGGAGACCTTCCTCCTCCCCACCGCCGTCAGGAGAGCAGCAGACACCACCCCACAACGACCATCGCACCAGAGAGATCCTGAGGATGATAGAAGCGTTAGCTCTCATCCTGAGGACGTCCCTAGTAACCCTGAGGGTGATCGCAGCTCAAGCTCTCGCCCTGAGGACGACCTGGTAGCACGCCCTTCGAGGGGACCTCACCCATCACCAATAAGGATGAGGCTCCGCCCACGAAGAGGAACAGCAGCCAACCAGCAAAACGGGCCCCTGATGACATCGCTCGCGACGTCACAGGTATTGCCCAATGAAAAGTGAGGTACCCGTTTCTTCAAGCCAACCGAATGCAATAAATAGCGTGAATACATCTGACACAGACCATTGGACTCAGCGATCCCGTCCCGAAGATGGCCAAACGAGGTGGCCGAAACATGTAGACGCCTTTTAAAAAATCAGAAAAAGAAGAAAATAATAAAACAAGAAATACCGGATAGACCCCTGACGACTACGGCCTGTTCCCGACCTACGAAGCGCACCTGTATACCTGTTGACGACCCCAGCCTGTCCCTGATAACCAGTTTGCTTTTGATAACACCAGCCCGCCCGAAATTTCCGTTGACGACCTAGAGCACGATGAACATTGGACAGCTGCTTTATAATACCAGCGTGCCTGAAAGGCAAATCATAAGGAGAATTGAAAGAATATTATACAAAATCAATTCTGTGAATTCTGCAATTATTTTTAATAAAATAATAATAATAATAATAATAAATCAATAATAATGCTGAAGGTTTTCCCTTTTGTAAAGTTATCTGTCAGTGATTTTTATACTGAAATATATTCTATTTTATTCACATACACAGACGGAAATGTTTCGGTAACATAAAGGAATTCCATCCGTTCCTGAAGTAGGAAAGTCTGCTGCAACAATATGGAAGCAGCTTTGTCCATTTATGAAATATGCAATTTCCTACTGATTGCAATATATAGCCAATTTCAGCTACACTATTGGTTGCAGTTCATGCTTAACAGGTCAATACTACTTTTTGAACTACAGATCGTAGTAATATTACTCTTACCAGTAACGAATGACAACCCAAAAGTAATAAGAATAGCAGTCAATTCTTTGTTTGTGTGAGACATAACTTCCTTTTGGCCCTAACAGGAAAGTGGAGTTCTCTCGAGTTTATAATCCCACAGACTGATCTAAATCACCCTCGGTTTCAATGCACAGAAGAATTGCGGATCGTGAAATTCCAATCTAATGTTATACTGGTCACAGCCATGTATACAATTTTCCTGCGGGACTCATAATATTCAGTATAAAAATTCATGTTCACGGCTGAATGGTCAATGGTCCCGTTTTGAGCTCCATGTTGCAATTCTAAGTGGAGATTTTGCAATCCCAATCCTCCGGAATGCATTACGTCATCCCAGGAGACCAGTTCTCTTATTCCGTGACACAAGCACTGGCGTTGTTGGTCTTTGTCAAATCAATTATTGCCCTTGAAATATCTGGATCGTTACCAGGCCTTCATCTCGCTTTGTGCCACGGTTCAGAGATATCTGAAAGAACTGGTGCATGGTGCCTTTAAGAGTACCTTCCAAACAATCCTCTCTCTCTCTCTCTCTCTCTCTCTCTCTCTCTCTCTCTCTCTCTCTCTCTCTCTCTCTAATATCTCTCTCTCTATATATATATATATATATATATATATATATATATATCTATATATATATATGTATATATATTGAGAGAGAGAGAGAGAGAGACACGATTGTGTTTGGAAGGTACTCTTAGAGGCACCATGCACCAGTTCCTCGCAATTTTTGACTCTAAATTCTTGTTGCCAAACTGCAAGCGTCTACTGCACGTTAAATTTACTCGCATTTCCGAGTTAATAAAAGTAAGAGGAAAGCAATATAAATATATTTAACTAAGTTTTAGTATTCAGGCGATTTGCAAATCTTACAAACTCCTTGGAATGTAATTGGAAAGGAAGTACATCATGGAATCTTGGATAGTCGTGCGAAGGAAATGTAGTCATCGTGGACCAAAAGATATTAGGGACTATAGTAGATTCACATCAACCGTGCATTTGACGTCTAGGCCAGTCCCTTGCGACGCTTCTGATTGGCTGTTGATAAACCAATCACAGCGCTGGAAACTCTCAGTCTCTCGAGAGAGTTCACATGGGCAGGATGGACATTCCACCTTTCCTGAGGGATACGTCTTTCTGGAGAAGTTGAACATACATCCTGCCTATGTGAACTCTCTCGAGAGCCTAAGAGTTTCCAGCCCTGTGATTGGCTTATCAACAACCAATCAGGAGCGTCATAAGGGACTGGCCTAGACGTCAAATGCACGGTTGACGTGAATCTGCTATACCCACACAATTTGTTCTCGATAGCTGCTGCTTATTTTATGTAAATCTTGGGCAGGGGAGCAGCAGCTGCCCCATTTGCATCCCGGTAAACATAAAGAGGCCTTAACAGGGACTAAATCATCGACGTTAAGATAGGGATTTAAGCTCCGACGATGAGGCAGGAAGGATAGTTCAATAGTCATGAACTGTCGAGTAACTTGGGGTTAACGTTATTATTATGTTTATTAATGTGAGTCTATGTATATGTTTGAACCATTCCATTAATAAAGTTTTATTTGATTATTTTACTGTTCCTCTTAAGAGGAATGACAGTGCTTTGTTTATTTGGAATTTTATCTTTATTTTATATCCTTTGTAAAATATGTAGCATATTTCTATTTCATACGTCAAATATCTTAGCATTCGCTTCTAAGTATAATTTATCAAACGGTATTTTCCCTCATAATAATTAAGCATAACACATGATATTTTTCCTTTCGTACAATTTCTGTCTCCTAGACTATGTATTTCCCCTGTATTCCTTTGAAGTAATCAACTTCTTGTTGATTTGGTCACAGCGATAATTGATTCGTAATGCTATTACTAAAAAAATATCAGATACAACGAATATTGATGGAAGACTGTTGCAGTCTGTCGCTCAGACTTTGAAGAGAGAACAATGAAAGATACAACTTTTTTTTACAATAAATATAGCAAATGGCAACAAATAATAAAAAAAAACTTTTCATTGAGATTAGTCATGTGGCTTTACCACAGAGAAGAGAGGTGGAAGGACAAATACTCCCTCAGGGAGCAAGAAGAGGAATGAAGGACGATAGAGAAAGTTGCGAAATGAAGAGAAATTGATACTTCAGAAGGATTGAAAAATGTCACAAGCTGCATTTGATACATCTTTAATATTCTTGCAGGTATATTTTCCAGGTACGGAGTTTAGTCTCAAAATAGATCTCTATCATCCGAGCGAGCGCCAGACATGGTCTTTGGCTTTTTGTATACTTGTGTGCATGATGCCTGAGATGGAAAGAGTGTCCCAATTTTAGTCCGACTATTTTTCAAAACAATGTTATACCGCTTTGATTAAAAAATTATATATATAGTGTATATATATATATATATATATATATATATATATATATATATATATATATATATATATATATATATATATATAGATATATATATATATATAAATATATATATATATATATATATATATATATATATATATATATATCTATATCTATATATATATATATATATATATATATATATATATATATATATATATATATATATATATATATATATCACACATCCACGGGTGAAAAATAAGAGTCCTGACCTGTTCCGACTTTATTTCCAAGCCATTGACGAAGGTATAATATTCTCTTGAGAAATAGTGGGTTCGACTATCTTGACATGATCGTAACATAATACAATATTTTAGCTATATCAAATTTAAAACGACAAAAGGCATGGCATATAATAGCTGTGAAAAATGTCAAGGGAATCTCTTGTGAAATAAACGGGTTCTCTTCCGTTAAAGTATTATAACAAGAGGACTCCGTAAGGGGTCACCTTTCATTATGAGCTCTCCGAGGTATACACTGTAGATGGAAATGAACGTACCTTACAGCGCCCTTCATAGTCAGTGTTATTGTTTTTATTCAATTTAAATGTCGTCTGTCCCTCTTGTTATTGCTCCAATTACCTGTCGAAATGAGTAACTTTACCCCAACTAAATTTGTCGACACTCCCAGGAACCTATTGTCATGTCTATTGCGATAATAATAATAATAATGATAATAATAATAATGATAATAATAATAATAATAATAGTATTCTGTTGAACACAATGGCAGAATTCAGCGAAATTAGTCTTATATATTACGCTGAATTCTGCCATTTTATTCAACAGAATTTTTAAAAGAGGGTCTTCATCCAAAATAATAATAATAATAATAATAATATACTTTATTAAAAGTAATGGCTACTTCAGCAGCGTTACACTTGTAGAGATTCTCTATTTTGCGAATAGCGGCTTTTTCAGTGCTACTTAAACAGGCTAGTAGAGCGCCTATAGAGGTCATGGTAAAATACAGGGTCAAAAATAGGTGTATATATTTGAATTTTACAGATAAACTATGATACCATAGTCATCAAAGTCATTAACGATTTTCTCTCTCTCTCTCTCTCTTTCTTAAAGCGAGCTTTCGTCTGGAGCTGCCAGGTCATCCTCGGGCTGGGAAGCTGAGGGTGGACTGATCTTGGTGCGGTGTCCGTCCTCGTTATATCTGTGGTTTGACAAGCAGGGGGTCTGCCCCATGCTTGTCTCCTATTGGCTGTGGCGGTGAGTCTTGTTTCATTGGCTGCCTGAGCCAGGTCTCAAGCCACTTTCTTCGGGCCGATGGTTGCGTTGCAGCATATCCTGCAGCCGCCTGGACCTCCTAAGCGGCGCTGTAACATTGATGGGCGTTGCGCTACGCTGTGGGACGTCACGGCTACTTTGATTTCCATCGGCTGCAGGAGTACCTCGTTCGGGGGCGTTGTCATCCATAGAGTTGTCATGATCGGTGGTGTCATTGTTGGTGGCAGGTCTTCTCATACTCGTAGGGAGGAGAAATTCTTCCTGCGTCGTATTCAGAGTAGGTTTTATTTGCTGGATGAGTAGCGCCTCCAGCAGGCGCAACCGACGGGCATCAGGGGCCTTCCCGATGATCTTCGTGTTCTTTATGATGACATCTCGGGAGATGGCCTCGTGATGTTTGGTGCGGGCGTGATTCTTTATAGCCCCCTCTTGGGCGTGGCACGAGAGTCTCTTCGACAGTCGCATGGTAGTCATACCTACGTAGGCGCCGCTGCATTCGCGGACTGGGCATGTATATTGGTACACTACATGCGTCTGCTTCAGGGGTTCTCGTACCTGTGGAGAGGGGTTATTTTTCATAATAAGATCGCGCGTCCTCCGATTCTGGTAATATATGATTAGGTCGATATTCTTGGTGTCGTCAGTCGGGGATACATTATCGGAAATAATTTTCTTAATGGCGTCCTCTTCTTCACGGTAATGGGAACTCATGAAGGCTTTGTAGTACAGCTTGATATTATCCTGGGGGCGGGGCTGCGGGCTCTCACTACCGTACCATTTCTCCAGGGCTGTGCGGACTTCCTTGCTGATTAATTTATTTGAGTACCCATTATTCACAAGTACTTGGGAGGCGCGGTCGAGTTCCTGGTGAGTGTCCTGCCAGGTTGAGCAGTGGGAGAGGGCCCTCCTGACGAAGGCCCGCCTGACGGTGGTGCTTTTGAATCTGGCGGGGCACTCGCTGTCTCCGTTGAGGCAAAGTCCTAAATTGGTTTTCTTTGTGTAGACTGAAGTACGGAGACCGTCTTCCGTCTTGCTTACAAGGACGTCGAGGAAGGGGAGCCGATCGTCGGAGCTGCGTTCGACTGTGTAATTCAGCACACTACACTGCTGAAATGCTTGACGGAGGGCTTCTACCTCATCCTCGGCGTCGACTTTGCACAAAGATGTCGTCAATATAACGTCCATATCTGCGGGGTTTGCTGCATCCTGGCGAAGGACCCGTTCCTCCACGGTGCCCATATAAAAGTTAGCGAAGAGAACCCCCAGTGGGGAGCCCATCGCCACGCCGTCCTTTTGGCGGAACATCTGGCCACGGTGGGTGGAGAAAGGGGCCTTCTTGGTGCATATCTCCAGCAGCGTACGGAGCGAGGCTTCCGGTATGTTGAGGGGCGCCGTCGACTGATTCCTGTAGACACGAGAACCCCTGAAGCAGACGCATGTAGTGTACCAATATACATGCCCAGTCCGCGAATGCAGCGGCGCCTACGTAGGTATGACTAGCCATGCGACTGTCGAAGAGACTCTCGTGCCACGCCCAAGAGGGGGCTATAAAGAATCACGCCCGCACCAAACATCACGAGGCCATCTCCCGAGATGTCATCATAAAGAACACGAAGATCATCGGGAAGGCCCCTGATGCCCGTCGGTTGCGCCTGCTGGAGGCGCTACTCATCCAGCAAATAAAACCTACTCTGAATACGACGCAGGAAGAATTTCTCCTCCCTACGAGTATGAGAAGACCTGCCACCAACAATGACACCACCGATCATGACAACTCTATGGATGACAAGCCCCCGAACGAGGGGGTACTCCTGCAGCCGATGGAAATCAAAGTAGCCGTGACGTCCCACAGCGTAGCGCAACGCCCATCAATGTTACAGCGACGCTTAGGAGGTCCAGGGCGGCTGCAGGATATGCTGCAACGCAACCATCGGCCCGAAGAAAGTGGCTTGAGACCTGGCTCAGGCAGCCAATGAAAACAAGACTCACCGCCACCAGCCAATAGGAGACAAGCATGGGGCAGACCCCCTGCTGTCAACCACAGATATAAGGAGGACGGACACCGCACCAAGATCAGGTCCACCCCTCAGCTTCCCAGCCCGAGGATGTCTGGCAGCTCCAGACGAAAGCTCGCTTTAAGAAAGAGAGAGAGAGAGAGAGAGAGAGAGAGAGAGAGAGAGGAAATCGTTAATGACTTTTGATGACTATGGTATCATAGTTTATCTGTAAAATTCAAATATATACACCTATTTTGACCCTGTATTTTTACCATGACCTCTATAGGCGCTCTACTAGCCTGTTTAAGTAGCACTGAAAAAGCCGCTATTCGCAAAATAGAGAAGAATCTCTACAAGTGTAACGCTGCTGAAGTAGCCATTACTTTTAATAAAGTATGCTTGAGAGAGGGTCTGCTTCCTAAGTACAATAATAATAATAATAATAATAATAAACAATAATAATAATAACAATAATAGTGCACATAGTAAGAAAAGTGACGGACTCCTAAGGAGGCGCGATTTTATCCGGAACCCCACACTGTAAATACCACCCAGTCGAATTGTAGGACTGTGATAGACCAAAAAAAAAAAAAAAAAAAAAAAAAAAAAAAAAAAAAAAAAAAAAAAAATAATAATAATAATAATAATAATAAAAAATAGTAATAATAATAATAATAATAATAATAATAATAATAAAATAATAATATTCTGTTCAATAAAATGGCAGAATTCAGCGAATTAATCTTGTATATATCCCTGAATTCTGTCATTTTATTCAACAGATTTGTTTAATAGAGGGTCTTCTTCCAAAATAATAATAATAATAATAATAATAAAATATATCAGCTTTTCATTGCTTTTCTTATATATTACACAGCTTCCTTTCAACAACACCCAGCGTACAATAGTAGAAATAAAGGAAAAGATAAAAACAAATATTAGAGATCTTTCGTTATGGTAGTTTTCAGCAGAATACAGATATGGATTTGAAAAATGATGACGAAATCTGTGCATTCCCTTCTCATTTCGTTAATGGATGGCACTTCCCTTTTCGAACTCTAATATGATTTTTCCGAATCATTTGATCCATCTTTATTCAGCGAACACATGGAGCATATTTCACTAACGCCTATTTGGCATTCCTTTTAAGAGCGCTATGAGCGAAAATATATTCTTGCAAAGTGCCTGCCATAACACGCATTCCAGCTTCCACCCTTTTGCCCTTTCCATCTGCATAACCTTGGCAAATCTCTCGCTAACTTCGTTTCATACAGCATGAACCCGGACGTATTCAGTCTGTCGCTATTCTTGCATTTTATATCTTTTTTGTAAAAATTTCAGTCGCCCCTTTTGGGCATATACAGTTCAGATAGTTAAGAACCCTTCTAAAGATAAGTTGTTTGTTGTCTTATTATTAATAAGAATGATAAATTTTATCGTCAGTTCAAGGCCATATACATGGAATATACAAAGTACAGACAGTAACATACACAATCTATATACATGAGATAACATGATATAAAATGAATAAACGGCAATATCTACACAGTTGCTGAAGTAGTAAAAAAAAGGTCGTAATCATAATATAGGTAATGGCTGTTCATCTTTTGTTGCTCTCTTCGATACAGACTATTTTGGTCACAGTATCAATGACACTTTGGAGAGGGTCATTCTTGCTCTCAGGCAACTTTGCAAGACAAAATTGATAACCGTCTTTTGCATTTACACTCGATGTAAGTGATCCTCAGGTTTCACACACAAACAACTTTTTAGTGTCTTTTTTTATACAAGTCAAGTTTCAACATTACTTTATGTTCCATTTTCCCTGCCTCTAGAATTCATTCCTTTTGAAACCTCTCGATAGTTTGGTCATTTTTCTCTCTCGTTAGTAGGGCCTTGGGTTAAAAATGTCACCGGTTTGGACGTTTCCTTGATTCTCCTCAAACACTTCACAATATGCGGGATCTCTGCGCATTTCTTGGGTAAAACATAACAGTGTCACATAACAGTCCTTCATTCTATAATAGTTTTTTTTTCTTTTATTTCGCCGTGAGGAGGTAATGATACTCAGAGCCAGAAACAGAATTTGTGGAACCCACCTATTGTAGAAAATTATCTGCTATGTACTTAGTCATAGAAGCTATTGTCCTAATACGTAATTCACTGCAGTATCACTACAGGTGCACTAAGGAATGTCAGTGCTTCAACAAGGCCGGTTTGAAAATTCAAAGCATCGCACTGAAAACATTTTTAAAAGATAAAAGTTATACTGCTGTATCTGTAAGTTGAAATTTTATATCATAAACGTAAAGTATGGATGAGTATAGCAAGTAAAAAAGGCGTCGAAGTTTCTTCGGTGCAATCAAGTTTTCTGTACAGCGAATAATCAAGGCCACCGAAAATAGATCTATCTTTCTGGGTCCCGGCATAATGCTGTATGAGCCGCAGCCCACGAAACATTAATCACAGCCCGATGGTGGCCTATCCTATATCGTTACCAGAAGCACAGTTATGACTGACATTAAACTTGGATAAAATAAAACTACTGAGCCTAGAGGGCTGCAATTTGGTATGATGATTGGAGGATGGGTGATCAACATACCAATTTGCAGCCATCTAGCCTTAGTAGTAAAAAAAGGCGGACGGACAGACAAAGCCATCTCAATAGTTTTCTTTTACAGACAACTTGAAAAAAAAAAGACGTTTCATGATAGCTGCAACAGATAGTAATTCCAAGTTCTTTAGTGAACTTGTAATATTTTGTTGGCTGGAGAGTTGATTTCGAATTGGAAATGAAAGCGGTTTGTATGATATACGGCAGAGAGGAGTATGAATTGGATAATGATAGTTAGAGCTGTAAAGTATTAAGAAAACAAGATACAAATGAAGCTTGCCTAAGAGCAGAAATTTTCTTCTGATAACCCCACCAAAGGAACGTATAAAAGTACCAATGGAAGTAGACAAAAAAGACCTGGACTATAAAAATATGTGAGGCAAATATGACATAGGAAATTCTGAAGACCCCTTGCTGGCCCATGATTATCGAATATGTAGATTCTTTATTGTTAAGATTCAAACTGAAGATATGGATCCAAGTCACTGCATGTTGTAGTAAATTTACTTGATTTTGTTTCGCCCGAAGAAAAAATACGTCGACGGATCCTTAGAAAAGTGAGTAATTCCAACTTTATTATTATTATAAATAATTTGTTGAAAAAAATCAACAATTATATATTAAAATATATTTCTATGGGCTGTTATTTTCTCGCCCCACCCACCTTTTTAGATTCTCTTCAGGAGGAAACTACTCTCTCCATTTATATCTTAACGTCTCCACTCATGAGAAACACCTTTCAGGTGTACGAAAGTCTTTGTTTTTTACATAAAAATATATTTTTATATATAATTGTGGATTTTTCTTCACAATTTGTTTTCACGAGAATGAGAATTTTTTAACTATTGATAATTTGTTATTGTTATTAATCGGAGTTTTAAAAAATCTTGCAGCAGAACAACCTGGTACTCATGAAGGACAGACTGAACGTATAGTCTAGTTTGATATAAAGTTAAATTGCTTATCAGTTTACCAATTCCTGTCACTCTTCCCTCAGCATGAGACAAATTATAACGAAACGCGTCTCACTTTTTCTGTCTCGTAAGCCATTAACGCAAAACCTCAAATCTTTCCTATGTAATCCTATATCACTGTTCGGGTTTCAATCTTCCTGATGAACCATTCAAAGGACACGTCTAGCCTTAGAAAGATGACATCATCTATCTTATGATTTGCATTAATGTTACTTCCTTATTTTTGACCTGTGGTAAGTTATCTTGCGTTGTTTTATCTTTCTCTTCTTCATTCTCTTCATCATTATCTTCATCATCATTGACACTGTTGACAGTGCCATTTTGTTCGTTGGTAGAGATCATATAAATCAACATTCAAATGACATATGTGCAAATTAAATGATAAAATTACCACTAAAATAAGTAAAAATTTTATATATATATGTATACATACACATATATATATACATGAAAATTTTTTATATGTAGATATATATATATATATATTTATATATACATATATATATATATATATATATATCTATCTATATAATCATATATATATATATATATATATATATATATATATATATAATATATATACATATATATATATATATATATATTATATATATATTATATATATATATATATAAGTCTACCACATTACATATATCGAACTGCAAATGTCCTTTTAATATCTAATTCGCTCTACCTCGGGCAAAAGCACTACCACGCCACTGAGAATGAGATGGGTTGATGCAGTCTCCAAGAACAAAAAATACCTGCGAGCGAAAGGTATTTCAGGTGGGAGGCGGCATGAACTTATATCTCTTGCGGTGTCCGGATGGTTTAAGGCTTCACTGCCAGTCTAGAATTGGGAGGTCGCTGGTTCGCGCCTGTCGATCGCCAATTCTATTATCGCTTAATAAAATTCCCCCTCGGTTGTTTAAGCATATATGAAAATATATTAATTTCCGAGGTAGAGCGAATTAGATATTAAAGGCATTTGTAGTTCGATATATATATATATATATAATATATATATATATATATATATATATATATATATCTATATATATATATATATATAAGTATATATTTAAATTCAAATATATAAGGCCAAAATTTAAGACATGCAGACGCTTACACAAACTCACATGCATGTGAATAGATATCCCATTTAAAGGAAAAGCTCCATAGCAAATCAATTTAGCATCTATTGTGAATGAATAGATTCTGCACAAACCTTCAAATATATTCAGTGGCGCCAGTCCCCTCACAAAACAATGCAGCATTCACCCCACCCTGGCCAAACACACTGCCACCTGGTTATTAAGGCATTCATTTGCATGAACTCTTTCATTCCATCGCCCAGTATTTCTAGGTCTTCCTCTCCTCCTCCTACCTTCTAATACTTTCGTTTCAGTCACTCTATTCGTCATTTGATTTTGTATCCTACCAAAGCACTGATCTATCGTTTCACATTTTAACACTACGTTATTGCCACGTATCATTCCCTTTCAAATCCTCGTAGGTCGACT
>NC_061093.1:51966779-51974279 GCF_015104395.2 Macrobrachium nipponense | reverse complement strand
GACGGAGTAGTACCATCTTTCTGTGGCTTCAAAAAAGCTAGTAATATAGCTATGTTCCACAAAGCTGGAAATGCATTTTCTTTCCATATTCTAATAATAATACTGAGCAAAAACTTTTGTGTTCCATGTGGCAAATTTTTTATCATTGAATAGGTTATGTCATCTGCACCAGGAGCAGATTCATTACATGATGACAAGGCAGATAAAAATTCCTGAAAGGTAAATGACTGGTTATATGATTCGCTTCGCGTGGATGTAAAGTCGAGAATTTTATTTTCCTTTTGAATACGTTCTTCATAGTAAGGTGAGCTTGGGTTTTTAGATGAAGCATTGGCAAAATGGTCAGAAAAAACCTCACTAACATCCTCTGGATTGGCAACCATGTTTCCATTTACTAATAATACTGGTGGAGGTGTTGGTACATATTTGCCACTGATTTTTCTTATTTTATTCCAGACTTCAGGTAAAGGGGTTTTCCAATTAATTTTTGAAATAAAATCTACCCATGACTGACGTTTGGCTAGTTTTACTTGGTATCGAAATCTGGCTAGTGCCTTCTTAAATATGATTAAATAATAAGAGCATTTATTTCTGGAATAGCTTGTAAAAGCTGCTCGCATTGCTTTACGAGCTATTTGACATTGAAGGTTCCACCAAGGAACTGGCTTTCTTTTATATTTTCCAGTTGTACGAGGAATTGTCTTCTGGGCAGCATCAATAATTAGTTTACAAAGGAAATCCAGGGCATCATCCAGGGACTGGAAATCCTCAACATCCATTTCTAAAAAAGTCAGGGTTTTGAATAATGCCTAGTTGGCTTTGTCCAGAATCCAACGAGGTGATCTTGGTGTAGCAATTTCACCTACTACATTAATAAGGATTGGAAAATGATCACTTCCTAATCCTTCACTCATTGCATTCCAAGAAAAGTCAAGATAACAATCAGGACTGCACACTGATAAATCTATCACAGAAAAGGTCCCAGTTGAATATGAAAATGTGTTGGTTCTCCATAGTTAAGGATTGCAAGCTCTTTGTCTTCAATAAAATTATAAATATTGTTTCCTCTAGGATTGGAGATTACATCACCCCACATGGGGTGTCTTCCATTAAAATCACCAACAATAAGAAAAGGCCTTGGAAGCTGATTTATTAATTCCTCTAATTCTCGAGTCAGATTATATGTTCTATTTGGAGGTAAATACAGTGAACATATGGTATATTTCTTTTTCAGAAAAATCTGAACAGCAACTACTTGTAAATCTGTTTGCAGTGGATATTTTTTGTGAGCTGTATCTCGCCTAATTAACATAGCACTTCCACCATGAATTCCTACTTGCTCATCATAATCAGAATTATTAAAAATGTATTCTCTCTCTTTTCCTGTGATCTGATTTGGGCCGAGTTCCATTGGATGTATTCAACTGTATTCCTTCAGGTATCTCTGCTGTACATGATTTAAGAACTTGTGGTTTTGGTTGCTGGAGTGATGTGCTATTTTCATTATTTAAAGAACATCCTGCTTTAGGTTTATCATCACTATGCTCCTCTCCACGTGGCAGTGTCTCAGCCTGGTTTGACTTTGTGACTGCAGCGGATGGTTGCTGTTGTACTGTATGAGTAGCTGGCAGTTGTACATTGGACTGTGGCTCCTTAATTACTGATGAAAATGTAACTCCCGGTCTTATTTGAAGTTCTAATACTTTCTTTCTAGCGCCTTTGAACGAAATCTTTTCCATAACTTTAACTGTTTGCACCTTCTTCTCTAAAATAAATTTCACGTAACTTTTTGAGGATGCAGGATGGTTTTCTCCACAATTAATACAAGATGGTGGTTCACTGCATGGTCCAGGTGCTTCCTTGCCACAATTACAACATAAAGCAGGTTCTTCATTTATTTTCTTTCTACATTTCTGTATCAAATGACCAAACATTTGGCAGTGGTAACATCTCAAAGGTGATGGTATGTATGGCTTGACTTTGAAGTTCAGCCATCCTGCCTTGATAGCATTAGGTAATTTAAAGGTGTTAAAAGTGAGGATTAGTGTTGCCAGGGGAACAATCTGATCTCCCACTTTCTTTCTCACTCTGACCACCTTTGCCACATTCTGTTCCTCTAATTCCTGCTGAATTTCTTCAGTATCTAATAAGAGCAGTTCAGGAGCATATATTACTCCTCCACTCTAGTTATGTATAGGATGAGGGAAACACGTAACTTTTCGCCCTACTAAGGTATTCATCTTGAGCAATTTTTCACTTTGTTCAGGTGAGGAGACTTCGACTAATAGGGTACCATCATCCTGTGGACGAATTTTTGGTATACTGTTACATACATTGTTAATTTCTCTCCTTGCTTTAAATACACTGATATTCTGCAATACATAATCTTCAAGCCTAAGAACTATAAACTTATTGTATGAAACTAATTCATACATACCATGAAGAATCGCCATTTTTCCTTTCTTATTACTTTGAATATTCAAGTTCCTTGAATTCACTTTTGCATTTTTCTTTCTTTCCAAAACAGGAGAAGAAAAAGGTTCCATCGTAACGATGTTCGAACCTGAATTATCCTTTGCCAAGTCCATTTCCATGCCAGAGTCAGATAAAAGAGGGGGGGTTTGCCATATATACGTAAAAATATAATTCGTCCGCGTAATCCCCATACCCACCACGGAGCCACAATTAGAGGACGGGGTCATCCCTTTTACAAAGGCCGCCCTAGGGGTATTACCTGGATATACACCTCACCCTCAGTGCTAAGGCGTCGTGATGTCCGTCGAGATCAGACCCGGCACTGAGGATAGGGTTTGACATTAAACTTTCCTCTCGCTCGACCACGTCAGGTACTCGAGTTTTACGGGTGAGGTGGCATGCCGTCCAACCTCACCCTCCTTCAAATCCCAAGATTTTGACTAAATCATGTCCAAAACCAATCCAAAGTCATCCACATAAAATCCATACCTTATAGGGGGAGGAAGCAGAAGGATGAAATGTTTTTAGTAGAAGGAAAAGGGTTGACATTTAGTTGGATCAACAGCTGGGCACCAAAGCCCAGCGAGAAAGTAGTTCCCACCAGGCATCAGGGCCCAGCTGCTGAACCCTAAGCCCCCCCCCATCCTCGGCAAGGCTTCAGCATCTGGGGGGTAGAGACCATTTACATTCTCAGTTTTTTGTATCGTTTTTTTACACATACTTTGTTAGATTTGTGTATTAAGACAATCCCATGATATTTTCATTGAGACTCAGTATATATATATATATAATAATATATAACTATATATCATATATATATTATATAATATATTATAATAGTAAATACAATAACATACATAACATATATAGACTATACGTATATATTTATATATACCATATATATATATATACACGTATTATTTATAATATACATAAACATGTATATATACATGTATATGTATGTATGTATATATATATATATATTATATATATATATATATATATATATATATATATTAGTACATTTCTTAATTGAAATACTAAAACATTGATACAGAACCTTACACATACAAAACATAATATATAGCCCAAACAACGTAAGAAAGACGAACTTGCTGGAGAGAGCAATGTCACTAATTGGCAAAAAGGCCTCTTACACTGCTCTCTTTTGCAGTTGTAAATTCCTTCGCTGAAAATACAAGAGAAAACTACAAGAAATGGAAACGAAAGTATCCTGTTCTATTCAAGCCTTCACTTGTTATCTACGCATGAGGGAACTGACTGCACACATTTTAGCGGAATGCATTTTCCGCCTTAAAAACTTCGAACTTTCCAGCACTTTGAATATATAATTGTGGTCGAAGAACCTTCCATTTTCAACACATGACTAAAACTGCATAAACTTAAGATAAAGGCTTTCTTATATATATATATATATATATTATATATATATATATATATATATATATATATATATATATATATATATATATATATATATATATATATATATATATATATATATATATATGTATATATATATATATATATATATATATATATATATATATATATATATATATATATATATAAGCATATATATATATATATATATATATATATATATATATATATATATATATATAATTGTGAAATAGTTATGCAAAACTTTATGATCGTTGTAGATTATTTTCTTGAGTCTTAACGGCTGTGTATTATTCTTCTCTGGAATAAAGCAGATACATAAATAGAAAAGTGACGGCAATTTACGGAAAACGCTACTTAATAACCACAGTGTTGATTCTTTGTCACTTAGAATTATACTTTTTTTTTTAGCTTTTTTTGTTTTTCTTCGTTTTTGGTCCGTTTCTTCTAATTTAGCGGCTTCATTTCTACGCATTTTGAAAATAAGTCATTTATTAATTATTTTCATGGTGAAACTTAATAAGAGTAATCACTAATATTTTCCTTTGCCTAAAAATAATTTATCATCGATGTCATCTACAATCTAGCGGCACTATTTTTTTTCTCCTAACTTTAATCAGAATTCTAGGCAGTCGACGACGCACAACAATGAGGATATTACTTTCCCGGTGTAACGTGGCAAAACTTTTTGGAATGCTCAAATTGTGGACATTTTTACTAAGCGTCGTATGGACTGGAATTCGTGCCTTACCTCGAAATAATGACAATAGTTTGGACAACTTTCTTCTTGCAACCGCCATATTTTTCAGTGTAGCTTTATTCTGTTTCATCCATATTAGAATGGGCTTTCTTTTGACCAGGAAACCGATTTGACGGCCATTTGGAGATCACTTATAAACTAACCCGGAAAAAAGCAAAAGTATTGGTTTCATTCCGATGATTCATTTCGGTTTTATCGTCATGATGGAATCACGTGGAAAGATATGAGCTGTACACAATATCCTAAGTACTAGACTAAGACTTGACTATCTTACAAGGGCAAAGGCTACCCCAACAGTACAGAAAAAACAAAATTATAGCCTAACAGGTATTATCCAATTGCATATTGAGAGTTGATACAGAGTACGGCATCCATTTATAAGAGAGCTAAGAGCCCTAGCTGGGATGAGTTCAAGGTATTTGTTAGAATGTTCAAGGAAATACTAATGTATTATTTATTTCTTCACTACTGTCAAAATGAAAACATCGAAAACAAATATCTAACCTTTTCCTAAACTGCTTAAATTAAAGTTTCCGCTTTAGATGATTTTTCTTTTCTACTCTTACCTTGCGTTGTCATCCCCAGTATCCGTATATCTTTAATTTTTTTTCTTTCAAGAGATATAAACAAAATTTCTCTTATTCTACGGAAATACTATCCATAGGTTATCCTTTATAACAATATATTAATTTATTACGGTATAACTTGAAATTGAATTATCATAGCTAAAATATAACATCACGAATTAAATTCTACAATGTTGTTGTGAGAGAGAGAGAGAGAGAGAGTCTATCTCTGTAGGTCCTCATCTTAAAGTAGGCCTATCTCTAAGGCATAAATATTTATTGCTGACTTGCTGCGAGCCGGTATTATGATGCACCATAACTTTTATGGGAAACCATTGTTCACTAAAGCTGTAGTAAAATATTTTTTGGCCCCAGTCTTGAATATGTATCGAATTCAGACTCTTGTATCCAAATCTGTACTTATAATTTACCTCATCTTAAGTCTCTCAGCAAACCATTTCATTCTTGAAGATAGAAAGCAGATGGTTAATTGAAGGGCTCTAGAATATTTGTAAGCAACCTATCCTTATTAATCTGTATCACTCTTCTTTCATTTTTTTAGTTGTTTATTTCTTGGAAAGACTCTCCTTTTTCTAAAAGTTTTATTTACGTGTACTAATAAGTGACAAACTCACTTGTTTTTACATAGAAATGTCATTCGGTAAGTGGATAAGGAAAGATATAATATAAGAATGAAGCCTCGGAAATGCTAATCGTATCATAAAAACAAACAGTTACATCTAAGCTCCTCCTCCATAGTTCAGGTACAGAAAAATGTCCAGTAATTTTTCAGGTAGCTAAAGTTTTACATACTAAAGAGAGAGAGAGAGAGAGAGAGAGAGAGAGAGAGAGAGAGAGAGAGAGAGAGAGAGAGAGAGAGAGAGAGAGATCTGCTCATCAATTTTTTGTTGTCTTAAATATCAAATTCTTCGAATCAAACATTAGGTTTCACTGACAATTGTTCATAGTTAATCCTCGTATTTTATGCAATTTTCTGCCATTTCTAGACGATAACTTTAATGAAACACCTTGCGAAAAAGATAAGAAATTGGGGAAAAAATTAGTTATTTTTTTATTTTGCTTAAAGCATTCATGCCAATTACAAAAAGCAGTTTCAAAGCTCAGGATGAACATGATCTCCGTACATAACGCTAATCCCCCTTACGTTGCTCGTTCTCATTTCACCTTCCCTGATCTTATGCGGGAGACACTTCTCGCTGAATTCTGTAAATGCCTTCCTGAACTCTATGATTGCGGAAGAGCAGTTCTGAGAGAGTGTAAGAGTCCATTCCTCCCTTAGTAGAAGTATCATTTGTAAAGACTCTGGAGACTCTTTCTTCTTGTTTATTGGTATGGCTTGGTGAACATTATGAGAGAATATGTTATCTATTTCTACTGTTATGAAGATAGAACCTTTTCATATAAACAGTTTTTCTTGCAAAGTAAATTCAACAACAATATTATTAATCTTTACTGGAGAGAGAACTTCCTTTCTCTCTCCGGTAAAGATTAATAATGTTGATGAATTTACTTTGCAAGAAAAACTGTGTTTATATGAAAAGGTTCTGTCTTGATACCGGTAGAAATGTACATTTTCTATTCTACCAAAGGAAAAAAAAGCTATAATTCAATACTTTTTTTCAGAGATCGAACATATTTTCTGTGGGATACAATGATCTCCTTATATTTCACAAACAAAAATTGGAAATAGATGTGACAAGGGTAAGTACCAAAATCCTAGGACACCTTACATAGTCTAGATACATTTCCCATGTTTACCATCAGTAAGTGGAAGTAGATTCGTGAGTATAAAAGGAAACAAAGCAATTATCATGGTGTATAAAGGTGAGTTTGCACTAGGCTTCACCCCACACTGCATGCGTAAGACTCATCACCAACTCCTCCCAAATTTGTGTTAGCCCCGCATACTGGACTGCTCATCAAGAGTCACGCCACACCACTAAGTCGCTCTAATGAACACTCCAGTAGGTGGGGATAACAAGAATTTGGGAGGAGTTGGTGATGTGTCTTGCCCATACAGCGTGGGGTGAAGCCTAGTGTAAACTCACCTTTACAATGGATGGCATGAATTCGCATTATAACATGGTGGAGGTTGAGCCTGAGTCCACCTCTCACTTAGATACGTGGACATTTCCAATGACCAGGGAGCAAATTAAAGTTGTATTACAGTTTCTATATTGAAGTTTGTCTAAGGACGTGGAAACAGGATAACATGGACCGTATCTTATTGGACAATCGCTTAATGATCACGAA
>NC_061093.1:51951291-51966279 GCF_015104395.2 Macrobrachium nipponense | reverse complement strand
TTCAGAGTTATATAGGGTGTCCATAAAGTCCCAGTACCACTACAAGTATTTATTGCTCAGAATGATACTGGGACTTTATGGACACCCTGTATATTGTTCATACCTTGTTTCATGTAATAAAAAATGACAAAGCAATTATACTTGATGTAACAAAAACACCACAAAAATTGTTATGCATGTCCCAGTAAATGGAAGGAAGGAATTTGCATAGAAGGTTCGGTAGGAATGCTGTGTTTGAGGCAAAAGACGGAGAGAGAGAGGATAAATACTACTACGTATTGTAGAAGTAGGCTTAGAAAGAAAAATTAAAGTTAATTACTAACAGACGACAGAATTTATCGCTGAGATATGGTGTTGCGGGTGTGATACGGAACATACATAGTCCGAATTTGGTGGGAAACATTGTTAAGCCTGAACGGGAAGGTTTATGGATAAATAGTTTGCATTTTTTCCGAGAGAATGTTTGCAGAAGATTTATCTGCTGCCAAAGCAGCTCGAGGCGTTAGGAAGCACAGGGAAAAATTCCATAGGTATATATTGACACCAAGGGCGCCAATGATAGACGTAGGTAAACTGAATTATCAAAGCATGATGTAACTGGGTCGCAGGTAATTCTTATGAATAAGGATCTCAAAGAATTGTCCGCGTGGTGAGAAATTTTCTTTAAATTCCATTCAATGCAGTGATATGATAAAGAGCAGATTTTAAAAAATGAGAGAGATTGAAGGAAGGTTTGTGCAATACAATAAACTATTTTAACCTAATCTGTAACTTGTTTGTTGGTGGTGATGGCAAGAAAGGATATTACTTGAGCGAGGAGAAAGTACTTGAACGTGAATCTCAGTTGAAAAATGAAGTAAATGGATGTCATAGTAGTGGAAATATATTTTTTGTGAGTAATGGTTGTAGATCGAAAGTGGCAGAATAATGGGAGATTTATAATATATTTTATAGTTGATGACAGGACAAAAATGATAAAAAAAATTTTTTTAGTAAACAAGTCAATGGAATTTTGGACCTCAGCAGACTTTGTAGAATTAAAAGATTATGAAGAAAGTGAAAATTAACACTAAGGAAATTAAATGTATTCTTGAAAAGCAACGGAAGTATAAAGAGGCAAGAGCAGATATCTGGAAAGTAAAGAGAAATTCAGAAATAAGATACCGCGCATACTTTAATGCAAATGAAGAAACTGGGTCATATTTAGCAAATAAAAAGGCTTTCCTGATCCCGTCGAAGGTATAATTTAGATGTTTTATAAAGTAAAGAGAGGAAGTCCCATAAAGCGTCCGCTGGGCAGAGTTCCAAAATGGGCAAAGGTGGGTAGATTTCATAAAGATGCCTAAAGAAATAACATACGAGAATCACAAGGGAAAATATCCATTAAAGAAGGGTTGAGACACCATTGAAGGAGTCTCTGTATCCATATAAAGAGAAACCTCTCCATTTTACTCCATGACAAAATGAGTGGTATTTTATGCACAAGAGAAGAGATCAGTCAAAGAATAAGTGCTGAAAGAAAGGTACCTGTGTGTGTGTGTGTGTGTGTGTGTGTGTGAGTGCGTGTGTGCGAAAGAATTGAAGAGACTCGGAGGCCAATGTGGAATGTACGGAAAAAATGTTGAATCAGTTATCTTTACAGAATAAATAAATGAATGAAAGACAAGGTCTTGACATGAAATGCTTGCGAACTTGTATAGTCGACCTAAGAGGAATTGAAAGGGAATGATACGTGGCAATAACGTAGTGTTAAAGTTAGGATTATGTGAAACGATAGATCAGTGTTTTGGTAGGATACAAAATCAAATGACGAATAGAGTGAGTGAATCAAAAGTATTAGAAGGTAGGAGGAGGGGAGGAAGACCTAGAAATACTGGGCGATGGAATGAAAGAGTTCATGCAAATGAATGCCTTAATAACCAGGTGGCAGTGTGTTTGCCAGGGTGGGGTGAATGCTGCATTGTTTGTGAGGGGACTGGCGCACTGAATGCTTTTGAAGGCTTGTGCAGAATCTATTCATTCACAATAGATGCTACATTGATTTGCTATGGAGCTTTTCCTTTTAATGGCATATCTATTCACATGTATGTGAGTTTGTGTAAGCGTCTGCATGTCTACTTTTTGGCCTTATATATTTGAATGTAAATAGATATATATATATATATATACTGTACCTAGATATATATTATATATATATATATATATATAATGTATTATATTATATATATATATATATATGTTATTAATATATATATATAATATATATATAGGTATATATATCTAATTACATATTATATAGCTATATATATATACTATAGTATATATATATATCTTATAAAAAAATTTATACTATGTTTCATGTATATTAAAATAAATGTGTATTATATTACAGATATGCATAAAAATTTTTACTTATTTTAGTGGTAATTATATCCTTTAATTTGCACATATGTCATTTAAATGTTGATTTCCATGATCTCTACCAACGAACAAAATGGCACTGTCAACAGTGTCAAAGATGATGAAGATAATGATGAAGAGAATGAAGAAGAGAAAGATAAAACAACGCAAGATAACGTACCACAAGTCAAAAATAATGAAGTAACATTAATGCAAATCATAAGATAGATGATGTCATCTTTCTAAGGCGAGACGTGTCCTTTGAAACCCGAACAGTGATATAGGATTACATAGGAAAGTTTTGAGGTTTTGCGTTAATGGCTTACGAGACAGAAAAAGTGAGACGTGCGTTTCGTTATAATTTGTCTCATGCTGAGGGAAGAGTGACACGAATTGGTAAACTGATAAGCAATTTAACTTTATATCAAACTAGAGCATACGTTCAGTCTGTCCTTCATGTGTACCAGATTGTTCTGCTGCAAGATTTTTTTAAACTCCGATTAATAATTATAATAAATTATCAATAGTTAAAAAATTCGCATTCTCTGAAAACAAATTGTGAAGAAAAATCCACAATTATATATTAAAATATATTTTTATGTAAAAAACAAAGACTTTCGTTCACCTGAAAGGTGTTTCTCATGAGTGGAGACGTTAAAATATAAATGGAGAGGGTAGTTTCCTCCTGAAGAGAATCTAAAAAGGTGGGTGGGGCGAGAAAATAATACTCCATAGAAATGTATTTTAATATTTAAAATATAATTATTTATAATAATAATAATAAAGTAGGAATAACTCACTTCTCTAAGGATCCGTCGACGTATTTTTTCTTCAGGCGAGACAAAATCAAAAAAATTTACTACAACATACAGTGACTTGGATCCATATCTTCAATTTGCGTCTTAACAAAGAAGAATCTGCATCTTTGATAATCATGGGCCAGCAAGGCCTCTTCAGAATTTCCAATGTCACATTTGCCTCACATAGTTTTATATTCCAGGTCTTTTTTGTCTACTTCCATTGGTACTTTTATACGTTCCTTTGGTGGGGTTATCAGAAGAAAATTTCTGCTCTTAGGCAAGCTTCATTTGTATCTTTCTTCCTTACTACTTTACAGCTCTGACTATCCGTATTCAATTCATAATCCTCTCTGCCGTAAATCATACAAACCGCTTTCATTTCCAATTCGAAATCAACTCTCCAGCCAACAAAATATTACAAGTTCACTAAAGAACTTGGAATTACTATCTGTTGCAGTTATCATGAAACGCCTTTTTTTTCAAGTTGTCTGTAAAAAGAAAACTTTTGAGATGGCTTTGTCTGTCCGTCCGCCTTTTTTTACTACTAAGGCTAGATGGCTGCAAACTTATATGTTGATCACCCATCCTCCAATCATCATACCAAATTGCAGCCCTCTAGGCTCAGTAGTTTTATTTTATCCAAGTTTAATGTCAGTCATAATTGTGCTTCTGGCAACGATATAGGATAGGCCACCATCGGGCTGTGGTTAATGTTTCGTGGGCTGCGGCTCATACAGCATTATGCCGGGACCCAGAAAGATAGATCTATTTTCGGTGGCCTTGATTATTCGCTGTACAGAAAAGTTGATTGCGCTAAAGAAACTTCGACGCATTTTTTACTTGTTATATAAACTCATCCACACTTTACGTTTATCATATAAAATTTCAACTTACAGATACAACAGTATAACTTTTATCTTTTAAAAATGTTTTCAGTGCGATGCTTTGAATTTTCAAAACGGCCTTGTTGAAGCACTGACATTCCTTAGTGCACCTGTAGTGATATTGCAGTGAATTATGAGGTCAATAGCTTCTGTGACTAAGTGCATAGCAGATAATTTCCTACCATAAATGGGTTCCCCAAATTCTGTTTCTGGCTCTGAGTATCATTACCTCCTCACGGCCAAATAAAAGAAAAAAAAAACTATTATAGAATGAAGGACTGTTATGTGACACTGTTATGCTTTACCCAAGAAATGCGCAGAGATCGCGCATATCGGAAGTGTTTGCGGAGAATCAAGGAAACGTCCAAACCTGTGATATTTTTAACCCAAGGCCCTACTAACGAGAGAGAAAAATGGCCAAACTATCGAGAGATGGACGCGGTTTCAAAAGGAATGAACTCTAGAGGCAGGGAAAATGGAACATAAAATAATGTTGAAACTTGACATGTATAAAAAAGAAACTAAAAAGTTGTTTG
Source organism: Macrobrachium nipponense (assembly GCF_015104395.2). Lineage (NCBI taxonomy): Eukaryota > Metazoa > Arthropoda > Malacostraca > Decapoda > Palaemonidae > Macrobrachium > Macrobrachium nipponense. Next base: position 51,961,659 of record NC_061093.1, on the reverse strand, counting down.
TGTGTGAAACCTGAGGATCACTTACATCGAGTGTAAATGCAAAAGACGGTTATCAGATTTGTCTTGCGAGGTTACCTGAGAGCAAGAATGACCCTCTCCAAAGTGTCATTGATACTGTGACCAAAATAGTCTGTAACGAAGAGAGCAACAAAAGATGAACAGCCATTACCAGTATTATGATTACTACCTTTTTTACTACTTCAGCAACTGTGTAGATATTGCCGTTTATTCATTTTATATCATGTTATTTCATGTATATAGATTGTGTATGTTACTGTCTGTACTTTGTATATTCCATGTATACGGCCTTGAGCTGACAATAAAATTTATCATTCTTAGTAATTATAAGACAACAAACAACTTATCTTTAGAAGGGTTCTTAACTATCTGAACTATATATGCCCAAAAGGGGCGACTGAAATTTTTACAAAAAAGATCTAAAATGCAAAAATAGCGACAGACTGAATACGTCCGGGTTCATGCTGTATAAAACGAAGTTAGCGAGAGATTTGCCAAGGTTATGCAGATGGAAAGTGCCAAAGGGCGGGAGCTGGAATGCGTGTTATGGCAGGCACTTTGCAAGAATATATTTTCGCTCATAGCGCTCTTAAAAGGAATGTCAAGTAGGCGTTAGTGAAATATGCTCCATGTGTTCCCTGAATAAAGATGGATCAAATGATTCGAAGAAATCATATTAGAGTTCGAAAAGGGAAGTGTCATCCATTAACGAATTGAGAAGGAAATGCACAGTTTTCGTCATCATTTTTCAAATCCAGATCTGTATTCTGATGAAAACTACCATAACGAAAGATCTCTAATATTTGTTTATATCTTTTCCTTTATTTCAACTATTGTACGCTGGGTGTTGTTGAAAGGAAGCTGTGTAATATATAAGAAAAGCAATGAAAAGCTAAAATCTTGTATTATTTCTATTAATATTATTGTTCTAAAGGGTCCATAATAATAAAAAGTGTTGAGTCCGTGTATACTTTTTAAAACTTTACAAAAAGCTTTCGAACCCTTCCCTGGGTTCAGCTTTTTGTAAAGTTTTAAAAATTATACATGGAATCTTAACATTTTTTATTATTGTAGACCCTCTAGAACATTATATATACTCTCGTGATAGAGAGTTTTTCCCTATTATTATTATTATTATTATTATTATTATTATTATTATTATTATTATTATTATTATTATTATTATTATTATTATTATTAAAATGGCAGAATTCAGCGATAATATATAAGATTTATTCCCTGAATTCTGACATTTTATTCAACAGAATATTATTATTATTGTTATTATTATTATTTTTTGGGGGGGGGTCTATCACAGTCCTCTAATTCGACTGGTGGTATTTATAGTGTGGGGTTCCGGGTTGCCATCACGCCCCCTCGGGAGTCCATCACTTTTCTTACTATGCGCATTATTATTATTATTATTATTATTATTATTATTATTATTATTATTATTATTATTATTATTAATTATTATTATTATTTTTATTTTTTTGAAGAAGACCCTCTTTTCAACAAATTCTGTTGAATAAAACGGCAGAATTCAGCGATAATATATAAGATTAATTCGCTGAATTCTCCCATTTTATTCAACAGAATACTATTATCATCATTATTATTATTATTACTATTATCATTATTATTACTATTGTTATTATTATTATTATAATTATTATTTTATTAAAAGTAATGGCTACTTCAGCAGCGTTACACTTGTAGAGATTCTTCTCTATTTTGCGAATAGCGGCTTTTTCGGTGCTACTTAAACAGGCTAGTAAAGCGCCTATAGAGGTCATGGTAAAATATAGGGTCAAAATAGGTGTATATATTTGAATTTTACAGATAAACTATGATACCATAGTCATCAAAGTCATTAACGATTTTCTCTCTCTGTCTGTCTCTCTCTCTCTCTCTCTTTCTTTCTTAAAGCGAGCTTTCGTCTGGAGCTGCCAGACAACCTCGGGCTGGGAAGCTGAGGGTGGACTGAAGTTGGTGCTGTTGTTGTTGTTGTTGTTGTATTAAGCCAACACTTCTTGTTGGCACGGGCCTTTCCCTTGTTCGGCCCGTAGGTGATCTGAAAAGATTCTTTAGGTACATGGTTAGTTTTTTGAAATTGGAAATATCTTTAGTTGTAGAGATAGGAGTGGACAGGGGAAGGATGATGGTGTCAGTAATAGAGGGCCATCATGTCATATTATAGGAGAAGTTTGAATGAGTGTAAGGCTTTCGAAAATCGGAGAAGCGGTGCAGGTGGGGTTGTCCAACCCTTTACTCCCTTGGGTCCCTGCGGGAGGATTTTAGTTGTAGGTAAAGTTTTTAAAAGAATGATAGTGGATGATATGGATAGAGCCTTACAATGAGGGGATGTGATGAGGGTGATTGATTTCACTTATTAGTTTGATTACCTTGGTGGAGGTAAGTTGTTAGAGCACCTGGGCATGCTCTTCTAAGTTTTCAATGATTGTCTTTGTGACTGTGGCACCTGCATGCTCAGCATCTTGTGCAGGTACTGCATTTTGTGCTGCACCTCTTAGCTGTGCTGTTTCTCTGCATTCCAGCAGGTAGTGAAGGAGTGGTTGCTGTGTTTCTTCTTGACAGTGTTCACATGGTCTGACGCTGTTTTTCCACAATTTTCCCGCCAGTAGGCTTTATATCCTAGCCTGAGTCTGTGGATGATCACAGCAAGTTTTCTTGGTGTGTGCCTGTCTATGGGAGGAGGCACTAGACCAGTCGATTTCTTATACCATCTGGAAGACGGTGAGTTCTTTTCTACCCACTCACGATGGTCTTTTAGCAATTTTTCTTTGCAGAGTGGTTTCATTGCATTCTTGACTTGTTGCAGTGCAGGTTGTATATGTACTTGCACTCTGTCAATGTGTTTTGTACTTTTGGCTAGCTCATCAGCCCTCTCATTGCCTGGAATTCCTATGTGACTGGGTATCCAGTTTAAGGTGACAGGTCTTCCTCTTTTGCTGTGCTGGTGTAGCACTGTTTTAATTCCAGCCAGCAGTGCCTTATTTTCTTTAATTTTCTGTTGTTGCAGGGCTTGCATTGAGGACTTTGAGTCTGTGTGGATGATTACAGGCCCTTCTTCATTCTCCAGTGAGTACAGCAGTGCCTGTCTTATTGCTGTTAACTCTGTCTGCATAGTGGAGGCGTGGTTGGAGGTCCTCCAGCAGGCTGTGAAGTTTCTTGAATATACTGCAGCTCCGTAGTTTGATTCTCAGGATCTACAGTGCCATCAGTGTAGTATGTTTGTGCCCCTATGGTCTCAGTGTTTCTGATTGCTTCATAGGCTGCCGCTCTTAGCTCTTCTCCTGTGCAGTCCTCTATTGCTCTTGGCAGGCTTGTGTATTTGTATATTGTAGTGTCCTTCTTCCAGGGTGGTAGTTGTTGTGTGCCCTGTGTTGTGTCTGGACCTAGTTGCAGCAGTGTTTCTGCCATGCCTAGACTCTTGATGTTGTCACTTTGGTCCTTACCATAGGAACTCAAAGTTTGAATCTCTGGTGTTTGGCAAGTTCCTCTCTTGCTCTTTTTCTTAGAGATGGAGTCTCTTTCTGAGAGGAACATCTTGGCCATTGTGCTTGCATTTCGCTGTGCAATCCTATCCTCTAGTTTTGGCAGGTTAGTTTTAAGCCTGAGGTTGCACAGCCTTGTCCATGTAGGTGCTCCTAGCATGAGTCTCATTGCATTGTTTTGAATGACCTCCAGTGATTCTTTCTGAGCCTCTGTCAGCCTCATCAGAGTGGGGGCAGCATAGTCCACCAATGTTCTGGTGCAGGCTAGGTAGTACTTCCTTTGTATGTGTTCATTTGCTCCTTCCTTCAGGGATGACATGTATCTCATGGCAGCAAGTCTTGCATTTGCTCTTTCTCTCAAGTACTTGATTTCTTCCTTGAAAGTTAGCTACTGATCTATGACAACTCCTAGGTACATGTAGCTGTCTACCCATTCTATGGGCTCAGCTCCTATTGTTAGTGGTTGCAGCGGTCTGTGGGCTTTTATTGTCATGGCCTTTGTTTTATTTATGTTTATTTTTAGACCTAGCTCATTTGATTTATTGTTGATGTCATTGAGTGCCCTTTGCATTCTGGGTACTCTAACAGCTCCTCTTGCTACTACACACACATCATCGGCATAGATGAAGATTTCTACGCCTTCTGGAAGCTGCAGGGAGGCTATATTCTCCATTAGTATATTGAATAGAAATGGACTCAGAATTCCTCCCTGAGGGGTGCCATTTTCCAAGTCGTGGAATGTAGACATCACTCCTTGGAATTTTACTCTGGCCTGCCTTCCCAGCACGTAGTTTTTTGTCCAGGCTAGTTAGTGTCCTTGGACTCCCTTCCTTACTACTGATTGTAGTATTGCTGCTGGACTGGCTAGTTCAAAAGCCTTTTCAAAATCTATGAACCCTACTGTGGCCTTCTTCTGATTTATATAGCTGAGAACATCTGTTATGCACTCTGTAGTTCCGATTCCTTCCTGATATGCATATAGCTGCTTGTGCAGTGGACCAATCTTGTACTTCATTCTATTTAGTACCATTTTTTCTCCAGTTTTCTCAATGCATGACACCAATGTGATTGGTCTTGGGTTCTCTGGATCTTTAGGTTTGGGGATTGGCTGCGTGTCTTGCTGCCGCCAGGTTTGTGGTCTTGTGTGCTCGATGTGTGTTTTGTTCAGGATTCTCAGAAAGGCTGTTTCTCCTGCAGGACCCATTTTGCTGATCATGGTGTATGTTATTCTGTCTGCTCCTGGTGCTGTGTCTCTGCCAACTTTAAAAACTGCTTTCAGTTCCTCTACTGTGAATAAGGGATGTCAGTATCGGTCCTGGTCTGTGGCAGGCCGCATCGATCTCCTCCCATCGAATCGGTGCTAGTTGATCCTGAATTCTTCTTGTTTTAGGGGAGAGGTTACCTGAGCTAGTCCTATTGGCAAAGGATGTTGCCAGTCTTTCCGCTTCTTCTAGTGGGTGAGGGTGAGTTGCTACGGGTGTTCTCTTCTTTCCGGCTACTCTGTTCAGCCACTTCCATAGCTCCGAGAGAGATGTGTACTGTGATAGTTTTGTACACCATTCCATCCACTTTTCAATTCTTATCTCTTGCAGCTGCTGTTGAACATCATTTTTGACTGCTTGTAGTAGTTCCCTGTTTTCTGTTGTCCTTTTCTTTTCCTATAAATTTTTGTTACCCTGTTCAGTAGGGTTTTCAGTCTTCTACTTCTGGGCAGTAGTACTACGGAGTCTTTGTAGGTGTGGTCTCTTCTTCCTACTCTCATGGGCATTGCCCTGTTTGCAGCATTGTGTATAGCCTCAACTAGATCTTTTTCTAGCTGATCTATGTCTTCTGGAGGTGTGTATTGTGCTGCCCACTCTTTGAGGGCTAGACGAAACAACCCAATCTGCTAGGTCTTGGTTCCATGTCGGAGGGGGTGGCGGTAGTTGCTGCATCTCCAGCTCTGTTACTGTGGCAAAGTGGTCGCTCACTAATGTTGTGTGTACTTGCCACCTTGTTAGGTGTCTGATTGTTGTTGTGGCAAATGTCAAATCTAATCTGCCTCCTCTTATGTGTGTAGGTTGCCCTGAGTTGAGTAGTGAGGGACTCCTTTCAAACTCATCTAGAGAGAAGGCTATGTGCTCTCCAGGTTGTTTGTGGGTCGATGGGGATGATAGCAGAGGGTGATGCGCGTTGAAGTCCCCACATATAATTATTGGTGAATCTGCTGCATGTGCGAAGAGCTGTGTGAGCTGTAGTTCTCCTGGTTCTTCTCTATGTATTTTTCTATATATGTTGTATATATCTATCCTCTGGTTTAGCAGTGTGATTCTCACTGCTAGGGTTTCCACATTGTTGCCACAGGGGATTGGGTTGTGTGTTCTTGCTGTTGGGATTGTATTCTTGACGAGAATTGCCAATCCTCTGTCTGTGCCTACGCATGGTGTTGTGTAGACATTATATCCAGTTATTCTGAATTTTGTCCCAGTTGTTAGCATGGTTTCTTGCAGTAGAATGATGTCCACATTTTCTGTTTTGCAGACTGCAATTAGTGTGGCTGCCTTTGTCCTTATTCCACCAGCGTTCCAATTGATGATCTTCAGCATGATTGGTACGTTGAGAACTGTCTGGGGTCCCTTGGTGCGAATGTTATTCCAGTTTCCTCTGTCATGCCTTCAGTGGTTGATGGTGATGATGAGGATGAGTTGGATGAGTTGAGAGGGGTGTGGTTTATTTGTTCAGAGGATGTGGAAAGGTGAGGGGTTGAGGGTGGATGTGGAAGGTAGAGGTGAGGGGGTTTGAGGAGTGGGTTTTGGTGCAGCTTGGGTCGCTGCCTCCTGCATAGTGGTAGAGGGGGAGGGGGACTTGGAAGCTCCTTTGATGAAGCTCTTTAGAAGTACTTCTATGCACTCTTGGATAGTTTCTGCATTGATGTCTCCCTTTATGATGCGTTTGGAGAAGTCTGTCAATCTGTCCCTGAGATCGATTGTTTTGATGTAAATAGACCTTGGCAATGGTTTAGGTGCCTGAGGATTTGTTTGCTGGGGGGAGGGTCTTCTTGATGCAGACCTGGAGCTGTTTCTTTTCCTGCTGGGTCCTGCTTCCCTCCTGGATTCCTCCAGCTCTTCCCTGGTATAAAACCTTCTTCTGGGCTGAGGTTTTGGTGCTGCCCCCTTCCTCTTTGACAAGCTCCTCTCTCTTCTTGTTTCTTTGGGCAGAGCGGCCATTACTCTTGCCAGTCTCTCAGGGCATCCCCAGGCCATGGCGATGTGTGCCTTGCTACAGTTGGGGCACTTCGGTGTTGTGGTCTCCCCTGCTTTCCTTTTGGCAATGCAGTCTTCAGTGGGATGTTTCCTGCTGCATATTGCACAGGTCTCTTGCTTTGCCTGACATTGGCTCTTATGGTGCCCAAATTTCTGGCACTTGAAGCACCTTAGGGGTTCCGGGTAGTAAGTTTTCACCCCATATCTCCCGAACACTCCCAGGTCAACTCTTTCTGGGATGGTCCCTACGAAGGTGACTAGTACAGCCTTGGTAAGTATACCTTGTTTGTTCTTCATTCTAATCGCAGCTGTCACATTGGCTGCGCTGGTTAGGTGGCTTTCAGGCATTTCAAGCGGGTAGCCAACCACTACTGCTTTCTTAATTCTCTCTTCTTCTTTTAGTTCCTTGATGATGATTGCTGTCGTGGTCCTCAGGGTGCTAATCGTTTTTGTATCTCTGGATGAGATGGTCCACTGACCCTGCTTATTGGGCTTAGCCTGGAATTGCAGGTTTTTGAACCTGGTCTGGAAGGCTGCTATGACCCTGAAGTGGGTGATTTTTTCCCTGACTTGGTTTCCATTTGCGTTGTTTTCTGGAGCATTTTCCTTGAAGCTGGTTCTCTTCTCCTGCTTCCTTGTCCTTTTTGAGGTAATGGTGGTCCATTCCTGGTCGTCGTTGTCCTCCTTCGTCCTCTTTTTCCTCAGGTCTTCAGTAGCTTCCATCTTGGTGGTCTCTTCTCGTTCCTGTAGTCGTTGAGGTTCCATGTCCGTCATCCTTAGGGTGCTTCCAAGTCAAAAGAGGGGGGTTGAAGGATAGGCAGTGTGCCTGGTTAGGTTGTCCAACCCTTTAAGCCCTAGGGCACCAGACAAAGTGAAAGTTGGAGTGGAAAAATGAAATTAAAGAACCTGAAACTGTAACTGTAATCAATTATTGTTATTATTATTACTTTCTGACTCTTTTTACTTTATTGTTATTATTATTATTATTACTGTAACAATATATATATATATATATATATATATATATATATATATATATATATATATATATATATATATATATATAGTATTTATATATAATATATTATGATTATTACTTGTGCTTTACTTTACTCTACTTGACTTTCTTTTACTTTACTCTACTTTACTTTATTATTACTATTTTATTATTTCTAATGCTGTTTTATTATAATTTAATTATTATTATTATTATTGTAATATTTTCTTTTCTGCTTGAAGGGGGGCCCTATCTAGCCTATTGGTAGCTGTTTACTGACTGCAGCAGTTGCAGCTGGGGAATCTCCTTACTGCTTCTCCGGAGCACTAAGAGGACCCAGCAGTCAAGTCCTACAGTCAGGGAGGTCCTTAAGATGGGGAAGGAATAATAAAACACAAAACAGTTTACTGTTTTCAAGTACACACACTCACACTCACAAACTTTCTCTTGGCTTATAGTGCCAATCCTCTCAAACACCTATCTCCTATCCTAGGTTCTTGGCTTATAGGCGCCAAGCCTATTAGTCCTGTGCCACTTGCCACAGACGGCGAGAGAGGGAGATTTTGACTCTTGGGTCCTGCTTCAACTGGAGTTTTAAGACCACAACGGCTACCAGATTTTCCACAGGAGAGTCTGTTAGTAATGGAAGGTTATTTGGAAGTAGAGACTTATTTAAAGTCAATCGTTATTTTCCTTATAACAATGGCTGAATATCAGCAATAATTATTAGGCAAGGCCTTCAAATTTGCAGCAGGCGACGCTGGGGCTCCCTCGGCAGTTTACTCTGCAGTAGAGGCAAGCAGGGGCGGGCCCCTACAGGAGAGCAGACAGCAGGCAGCAGCGGCGGCGGCAGCGGCGGCGGCGGCGGCGGCGGCGGCGCGGCGGTGGCGGCGCAGCAGCAGCAGCAGTCGACAGGCCCTTGGGAAGCAGCAGCGGCGGCGGAAGTCGTCGGCAGGCCCTCGGGAATCGGCAGCAGCAGCAGCAGCAGGCAGTATCCAGCAGCAGTCGGCAGGCAGGTCTCAGGGAGGAGAAGTTCTTCTCACTGTGGGATCAGTGAGAGAAGTCTGAAGTTGGTGCGGTGTCCGTTCTCGTTATATCTGTGGTTGACAGCAGGGGGTCTGCCCCATGCTTGTCTCCTATTGGCTGGTGGCGGTGAGTCTTGTTTTCATTGGTTGCCTGAGCCAGGTCTCAAGCCAAGTTTTCTTCTAGACCTGGCTCAGGCCACCAATGAAAACAAGACTCACCGCCACCAGCCAATAGGAGACAAGCATGGGGCAGACCCCCTGCTGTCAACCACAGATATAACGAGGACGGACACCGCACCAAGATCAGTCCACCCTCAGCTTCCCAGCCCGAGGATGTCTGGCAGCTCCAGACAAAGCTCGCTTTAAGAAAGAGAGAGAGAGAGAGAGAGAGAGAGAGAGAGAGAGAGAGAGAGAGAGACTTTGATGACTATGGTATCATAGTTTATCTGTAAAATTCAAATATATACACCTATTTTGACCCTGTATTTTACCATGACCTCTATAGGCGCTCTACTAGCCTGTTTAAGTAGCACCGAAAAAGCCGCTATTCGCAAAATAGAGAAGAATCTCTACAAGTGTAACGCTGCTGAAGTAGCCATTACTTTTAATAAAGTATGCTTGAGAGAGGGTCTGCTTCCTAAATATTATAATTATTATTATCATTATTATTATTATCGCAATACACATGACAATAGGTTCTTGGGAGTGTCGACAAATTTAGCTGGGGTAAAGTTACTCATTTCGACAGGTAATTGGAGCAATAACAAGGGGATCAGACGACATTTAAATTGAATAAACAATAACACTGACTATGAAGGGCACTGCAAGGAACGTTCATATCCATCTACAGTGTATAAATCGGAGAACTCGTAATGAAAGCTGACCCCTTACGGAGTCCTCTTGTTAGCAAATTATAATACTTTAACGGAAGAGAACCCGTTCATTTCACATGAGATTCCCTGACATTTTCTCAACTCTATATGCCATGTGCCCCTTTTTGTAGTTTAAATCTGATATAGGTGAAATATCATATTATGTTAGGATCATGTCAAGATAGACGAACCCACTATTTCCCAAGACAATATTATACCTTCGTCAATGGCTTGGAAATAAAGTCGGAACAGGTCAGGACCTACACCCCGACTCTTATTTTTCACCTGTGGATATGTGTGATATATATATATATATATATATATATATATATATATATATATATATATATATATATATATATATATATTATATATATATATATATATATATATTATTATTTTTTTTTTAATCAAAGCGGTGTAACATTGTCTTGAAAAATAGTCGGACTAAAATTGGGACACTCTTTCCATCTCAGGCATCATGCACGCAAATATACAAAAAGCCAAAGACCATGTCTGGCGCTCGCTCGGAAGATAGAGATCTATTTTGAGACTAAACTCCGTACCTGGAAAATATACCTGCAAGAATATTAAAGATGTATCAAATGCAGCACGTGACATTTTTCAATCCTTCTGGAGTATCAATTTCTCTTCATTTCACAATTTCTCCAGCGTCCTCGTTCTTCTTCTTGCTCC
>NC_061093.1:51938433-51943433 GCF_015104395.2 Macrobrachium nipponense | reverse complement strand
CTACAGACAGGAAGCTTCTAATCTCCAAATTGTACGAAGTTGGAATGCAGCGACTCCTGACGGTGTCCTTCGAGCTCAAATTCCCTCTGCCACACTGGGATCAAATATTTTGCATATGTAATAGGCATTGAACTTACGGGGTTTTACGCCGCGCCAGAGGTTGCCACTGCAGTATATGCAAGTATTTAATCCAGAATGCATTGCATTACCCATTTTGCATATATAAAAGGCATTGAACTTACGGGTTTTTACGCCACGCCAGAGGTTGCCACAGTAGTATATGCAAAAAATGGGATTCAATTTGCAATGCACGACCCAATTCATATATGAAGTAGTCGGCATGAAACTTACGGGTTCTTACGCCGCGCCAGAGGTTGCCTTCCACCCATATGTGATTGGGGATTGATACCCCTGAGGGTATCGTGTGGCAAGAGGAGGGGCGCTCGACGGGCCCAGCAGCCGCTGTAGTCTCTCCATTGTGCAGAGATGCTTCCACAATTTTATCCAGGAGTGAATTCCATCACAAAACTGACCTGCTTCTTTCCAACTTCAAAAATTTCCTGTCTTCTTTCCTCTGCACATGATCAGTCTTTCATCCTAAAAGTGCAGAGTCCTTAAGTTACAGCATTGATCTTATAGAGGCTTTTGACCATTGCAGCATCTCGCTCCAGTCTTTGGAGGTTTGCTGCAGATTTCAGCCTCATCTTTTGATGTAATTCGTCCCTGCTCTTTCTTGGCTGCTTATTTTGATTCCTTGAAGATGGAGTCTTCTTGAGGGCTTTAGTCTCTCTCTTGTGGCCCTCTGAAGTCTGTTCCATTGCCCTGACCTGATTAATTCCTTCCTCGATGCTGTCCAGTCGTCGGTAGAGGGCTTTACAATTGACCTGAGGCCTCCTTAGACATCGAGGTTTATCGAGAGACTTTCATTTCACCTGTCGTTTGTAGTACAGGCTGTTCGTTCGGCATCATTTTAAGAAATCTGAATTGCTCTTCTAAGGATCTGATCTTGTGATCCTTTGCAACGTTCTCTTCTTGGAGTCTTTCAATTTCCACGATTGCCTCCATCTTTTCAAACTCAATCGTCTCCTGTTCCTCCTTCATCTCAGCGAGTTCGAATTCGAGTTGGACTTTCCTCCTCTTCATCTCACTCAGCTCCTTTCTTTTTCCCTTTTCTGCAGCAACAATTTTAACCATTTTTAAGAGACAGATGATATCTTCTTGCATCTGGGAGCATTCACTTCCCAGTCTCAGGATTTCTTTGTCCTTTTGGACATTATGTTCTTTGAGCTCTTTGAGCTCCTCCTTTCTCTCGGCTAATTCTGCTTTACATTGTTGCAGTTGTTGCCAATTTTCGTCAGCCCTCTGTTTTTGAAGCTTGCATTCTTCTATTTCATTTTCTAAGCCATTAATCTTTAGGTTCCTTAGCTCATTTTCCTTCTGAAGAACCTCGATGTCCTTCTGTTTCCTCCGATTCTCTTCTCGGAGTCTTTGCAAGTCCTCCTTCTGCTTGTTCAGCTGAACATTTAACAGATTTCTGTCATCTTCCATTTTACTCAAATCCCGATGCAAGGTCTCCTTCTCCATATCGAGAACTACGACCGTGTTCTCCAGGATGGTTATAGTTGAGTTTTTATCTTCGTTCTCCTCTCGTAGCTTTTCGGTCTCTTCCGTCTTTGCAGCTATTTCTTTTTGGAGTATGTCCATTTCAGCTGGCATCAAATGGATCATCATCTCCTTCTCTTCGAGCAGTCGTTCCAAGTCTCGTGTGGCTCGCTCCATCTTTTCCCTGTCTTCTGTCAGGGCTTCTATTTTCTCTTTCAGTTCTTCTATCATGCGAGACTTTTCAGAATCCTCTTTCTCAAGTTTTAAGACGTAGTCATCAGTCTTTAGACTAAAGTTTTCGTCCTCACTGGCTAACTTCTCTTCTTCATACATTTCCACTTTACTGTCGAGGTCTTCGTTAAAGTCGGGGTCTTCGTCAGAGGTCATTTCGTCAACAAAGTCAGCTTTCACGTCGTCGCCATCGTCGTCATCCTCCGGAATTCCAAGATCCTCCGGGCGCATGTACTTCAAGGTGAAATCCATAAAGAATTTCACTATCGCGCTGCCAAGGCCAATAAGCAAGAACACTTGGCCGATTAGCAGCAACAAAGCGATATGAAACATGTCCAAGCGGGGGAATGTGAATTCGCAACTGAAGCACTTTGATAGCACAAAGGTGATAATACTCAACAACATGTTGTCTCGTAAGGATAAACTCCGTCTGGCTCATCCTTAGTTTTTAAATCGGTCAGAGGATCCGTGTCTGGATCCTGGAGCCGTTTTTGTCTCCGCTGAAGCCGCTCCTGTCTTCGAGAGTTCTTGGGGGTTCCAGGGAGACTCAGGGACGTCGGAGCTATTTCTGTCTCCGCTGAAGCCGCTCTTCTTTTCTTTCTTCCTCCCTCATTCCTTCGTGAGTCCGGGAAGCTCTCGAGAGACGCTGGAAATGAGAGATCGACTTTCTATTTCTGTCATTCGTTCTCGTTGTTCTTTTCATGATTATCCTTTTATTAATATCTCAAAATTTTCATTTTTCTTAAACTGTTTAATATTCTTTATTTTTCTTGATTTTAGTTGGGAACTTGTTGTTGTCCAGTATTTGAGTTGCTAATTGCATCGCCCTGAAGCCAAATAACCAATTTATAGATAAAATGCAATATATAAAAAGAATTAAACTACCTCTACTTGACCCAAAGGTTTCATCATGAAGGAAGGATTTATATGCATACTTACATCTCTCTCTCTCTCTCTCTCTCTCTCTCTCTCTCTCTCTCTCTCTCTCTCTCTCTCTCTCTCAGAGCAAAGTGATAAATTGAAGATAGGTTAATGTTTTATCACTCATTCTGTCTCGACAAACGCCGACTTTTGACGCCAAAAAACTTATTCAAACATTGATGTAAATCTCTCATCACGTCGTAAGAATTGTTACATTACAATAGAATTATTTTTGAAAACTAACAATAATAAGCATAGGTTCATTTTCTGGTATTATACGATTAAGCAGGAAATGAATTAGCTTTGGATAAAAAAAAAAGATAACTTGAATAGTCGATTGAACTGATTTGGAATGTCTATCGAATATTGCTAATACGGTTCGAATGAGTTTAAATTCAGCTTTCCATTTTCTTTATCGTCTCCCCCGTCACGATTTGTGGGAGCGCAAGAACGCTTGGCAATCCGCACGCAAGTGGATAACTCACACATTGAGTTTTTTTCAGTCAACTCTCAGAGGGTGGGGGGTGGGGTAGGAGGTTAAATCCATTAGGAAATTGACTTTTATTCAGATATTGTACTTGAGGATATTCATTTTTTAATATCAAGTCTTAAGTATTTTGGCTTTTGTAGAAGGCAGTGGTTATTTGATACCAATCTTCTGAATTAAATGTGGACTTAATTCCTTTCCTTAGTTACTCTGTTACTATTGCTATTACCTTATATAGTATTAAAACAATAGCAATAAAACTTCAATTAGTAGTTTAAGTTACCCCAGGAAGACGTGCATAATAGAAATTCAGAAAAAAATATTCAGGTCGGGAAAGTGGCTCTTTGATTGAGGAAATTTATTTTATTGCAAGATATCATTTAATTTAGTCGCATTTTCTACGTGAAATATTTGTAGAATTTGCATCTGTCCATGTAGTTTATTTCTATTATTATTATTATTATTATTATTATTATTATTATTATTATTATTATTATTATTATTATTATTATTATTATTATTATTATTATTATTATTATTATTATTATTATTATTATTTTTTTTTTTTTTTTTGGTTGGTCTATCGCAATCCTCCAATTCGACTGGGTGGCATTTATAGTGGGGGGTTCCGGTTTACATCCTGCCTCCTTAGGAGTTCAGCACTTTTCTTACTATGTGCGCCGTTTCTAGGATACACTCTTCTGCAAGAGTCCCTGGAGCTACTTCGGCGTTGTTGTTGATGTTGTTGATGTTGCTGATGATGTTGATGTTTACTCGAAAATAAAAGAGATGAAAAAAAAATACGAATGCAAAAAGTTCAAGCATTTATTAGGTGAATCTGAAGCAACACTCCCAGCAAGGTAAAAAGCTATCTTGAACTAGTACATTCCCTGGAAGACAACGATGCCGCCCAGATGTTTGGTATCCTAGGCACTGGCTACCTAATCCACCTACACTCCGAATACCTCGAATCCTAAAAAATAGAAGAAAACTGTCAATCAAAGAGACAAAAATGAATAGCTGTGACGAGATAAAGTTACGAAGGTTTTCATTAAGTTAATATCACAGTTAATTAAAGGATCTTGCAAGTGTAAAAAATTTTCTGACTTTAGAGTTGAGGAATAGAGTTTATTTTGAAAGGTTTGATGAAGGCGCACTAAAATAATAGGGCAACTTTAAAGTCTTGTTTTGTGTCACAAACGGAACGAGACCTACCTCCAAGATTGCCTTGCGCTGGTTTGTTCAGTTGAGTAATCCATTCAGGTGCAATAATCCATCCAACGGTCACCAAATTGATACCATCTTGATTGGCAGTTTCCTTGGACGTAGCAGCGGATCTCCTGTCCCGCCCATCAGTAATAACGAAAGCAAGGATGATAACGAAGTCTTACATGAACCTCATGGCAAGATAATCCTTACTGTGAAACAGCAGACGACTTCATGCAATACTGAAAATAATATTCACGTCAAATTATAAGAAGATTGGTGACTTGTGTTCGCCGTGAAGAGTGGAAGGAATCTGTCCGGTCTTGGATAACCCTCGCCCAGGTAAACAGTTTTAAGCGGCGGCGGTGATAAAACGCGTAACTAGCACTCAAAGTAGTTACGCTCATTAAGGTATATAAATGGTGTCTCAAACTATTTAAAGCACACAGCAAGGCATACTCAATTAATTAGATAATAAGATTCTTTAATCTTACTGCATATCTCAGTCAAATACAAGGAAACCAGAAAAATAGAAATAAAATAGAAAAATCTA
>NC_061093.1:51928433-51933433 GCF_015104395.2 Macrobrachium nipponense | reverse complement strand
TTAGCAGTTATAAAAACGGTTTTCCTGATCCCGTCGAAGGTATAATCTACATGTTTTATACAGTAAAGAGAGGAAGTCCCATAAAGCGTCCGCTGGGCAGAGCTCCAAAATGGGCAAAGGTGGGTAGATTTCATAAAGATGCCCAAACATACGAGAATCACAAAAGAAAATATCCTTTAAAGAAGGGTTGAGATACCATTGAAGGAGTCTCTGTATCCATATAAAGAGAAACCTCTCCATTTTACTCCTTGACAAAATGATTGGTATTTTATGCACAAGAGAAGAGATCAGTCACAGAATAAATGCTGAAAGAGAGGCACCTGTGTGTGTGTGTAGTGCTTTGCGCGAAAGAAATGAAGAGACTCGAGGCCAATGTGGAATGTACGGAAAAAATGTTGAAACAATTATCTTTACAGAATAAATAAATGAATGAAAGGACAAGGTCTTGAAATGAAATGGTTGCGAACTTGTATAGTCGACCTAAGAAGAATTGAAAGGGAATGATACTTGGAAATAACGTAGTGTTAAAGTTAGGATTATGTGAAACGATAGATCAGTGTTTTGGTAGGATACAAAATCAAATGACGAATAGAGTGAGTGAAACGAAAGTATTAGAAGGTAGGAGGAGAAGAGGAAGACCTAGAAATACTGGGCGATGGAATGAAAGAGTTCATGCAAATGAATGCCTTAATAACTAGGCGGCAGTGTGTTTGCCAGGGTGGGGTGAATGCTGCATTGTTTGTGAGGGGACTGGCGCACTGAATGCATTTGAAGGTTTGTGCAGAATCTGTTAATTCACAATAGATGCTAAATTGATTTTGCTATGGAGATTTTCCTTAAAATGGGATATCCATTCGCATGTATGTGAGTTTGTGTAACCGTCAGCATGTCTTACTTTTTGGCCTTATATATTTGTATGTAAAATATATATATATATATATATATATATATATATATATATATATATATATATATATATATATATATATATATATATCTACATATAAAAAAATTTCATTTATATATATAAATGTGTATATATACATATATGAATAAGATTTTTACTTATTTTAGTGGTAATTTTATCATTTAATTTGCACATATGTCATTTATGTTGATTTCCCATGATCTCTACCAACGAACAAATGGCACTGTCAACAGTGTCAATGATGATGAAGATAATGATGAAGAGAATGAAGAAGAGAAAGATAAAACAACGCAAGATAACGTACCACAAGTCAAAAAATAATGAAGTAACATTAATGCAAATCATAAGATAGATGATGTTGTCTTTCTAAGGCGAGACCCTTGTCCTTTGAAGGTGTTCATCAGGAAGACTGAAACCCGAACAGTGATATAGGATTACATAGGAAAGTTTTGAGGTTTGGCGTTAATGGCTTACGAGACAGAAAAAAAGTGAGACGCGTTTCGTTATAATTTGTCTCATGCTGAGGGAAGAGTGACAGGAATTGGTAAACTGATAAGCAATTTTACTTTATATCAAACTAGAATATACGTTCAGTCTATCCTTCATGTGTACCAGATTGTTCTGCTGCAAGATTTTTTTTTAAACTCCGATTAATAATAATAATAAATTCTTAATAGTTAAAAAATTTGCATTCTCGTGAAAACAAATTGTGAAGAAAAATCCACAATTATAGATCACAATATATTTTTATGTAAAAAACAAGGACTTTCGTACACCTGAAAGGTGTTTCTCATGAGCGGAGACGTTAAAATATAATGGATAGGGTATTTTCCTCCTGAAGAGATTTTAAAAAGGTGGGTGGGGCGAGAAAATAACAGCCTATAGAAATGTATTTTAATATATAATTGTTGATTTTTTCAACAAATTATTTATAATAATAATAAAGTAGGAATAACTCACTTTTCTAAGGATCCGTCGACGTATTTTTTCTTCGGGCGAGACAAAATCAAGTAAATTTACTGCAACATACAGTGACTTGGATCCATATCTTCAATTTGCGACTTAATAAAAAAGAATCTACATATTCGATAATCATGGGCCAGCAAGGGGTCTTCAGAATTTCCAATGTCACATTTGCCTCACATATTTTTATATTCCAGGTCTTTTTTGTCTACTTCCATTGGTACTTTTATACGTTCCTTCGGTGGGCTGTCAGAAGAAAATTTCTGCTCTTAGGCAAGCTTCATTTGTATCTTGTTTCCTTAATACTTTACAGCTCTGACTATCCTGATTCAATTCATACTCCTCTCTGCCGTAAATCATACAAACCGCTTTCATTTCCAATTCAAAATGAACTTTCCAGCCAACAAAATATTACAAGTTCACTAAGGAACTTGGAATTACTATCTGTTGCAGTGATCATGAAACGCCTTTTTTTTCAATTTGTCTGTAAAAAAAAACTATTGAGATGGCTTTGTCTTTCCGTCCGCCTTGTTTTACTACTAAGGCTAGATGGCTGCAAACTGGTATGTGATCACCCATCCTCCAATCATCATACCAAATTGCAGCCCTCTAGGCTCAGTAGTTTCATTTCATTCAAGTTTAATGTCCCCATAATCGTGCTTCTGGCAACGATATAGGATAAGCCACCATCGGGCCGTGGTTAATGTTTCGTGGGCTGCGGCTCATACAGCATTATGCCGGGACCCAGAAAGATAGATCTATTTTCGGTGGCCTTGATTATTCGCTGTACAGAAAAGTTGATTGCGCTAAAAGAAACTTCGACGCATTTTTTACTTGTTATACTCATCCACATTTTACGTTTATCATATAAAATTTCAACTTACAGATACAACAGTATAACTTTTATCTTTTAAAAATGTTTTCAGTGCGATGCTTTGAATTTTCAAAACGGCCTTGTCGAAGCACTGACATTCCTTAGTGCACCTGTAGTGATATTGCTTCTGTGACTAAGTGCATAGCAGATAATTTTCTACCATAGATGGGTTCCACAAATTCTGTCTGGCTTTGAGTATCATTACCTCCTCACGGCCAAATAAAAAAAAAAAAAACTATTATAGAATGAAGGACTGTTATGTGACACTGTTATGCTTTACCCAAGAAATGCGCAGAGATCGCGCATATTGTGAAGTGTTTGCGGAGAATGAAGGAAACGTCCAAACCTGTGATATTTTTAACCCAAGGCCCTACTAACGAGAGAGAAAAATGGCCAAACTATCGAGAGATGGACGCGGTTTCAAAAGGAATGAACTCTAGAGGCAGGGAAAATGGAACATAAAGTAATGTTGAAACTTGACATGTATAAAAAAGAAACTAAAAAGTTGTTTGTGTGTGAAACCTGAGGATCACTTACATCGAGTGTAAATGCAAAAGACGGTTATCAGATTTGTCTTGCGAGGTTACCTGAGAGCAAGAATGACCCTCTCCAAAGTGTCATTGATACTGTGACCAAAATAGTCTGTAACGAAGAGAGCAACAAAAGATGAACAGCCATTACCAGTATTATGATTACTATCTTTTTTTACTACTTCAGCAACTGTGTAGATATTGCCGTTTATTCATTTTATATCATGTTATTCATGTATATAGATTGTGTATGTTACTGTCTGTACTTTGTATATTCCATGTATATTGGCCTTGAACTGACAATAAAATATTTATTCATTCTTATTAATAAATAAGACAACAAATAACTTATCTTTAGAAGGATTCTTAACTATCTGAACTATATATGCCCCAAAGGAGCGACGAAAAGTTTTACAAAAAAGATATAAAATGCAAAAATAGCG
This sequence comes from Macrobrachium nipponense, assembly GCF_015104395.2. Taxonomy (NCBI): domain Eukaryota; kingdom Metazoa; phylum Arthropoda; class Malacostraca; order Decapoda; family Palaemonidae; genus Macrobrachium; species Macrobrachium nipponense. The sequence continues at coordinate 51,929,695 of NC_061093.1, read as the reverse complement.
ACAGACTGAATACGTCCGGGTTCATGCTGTATGAAACGAAGTTAGCGAGAGATTTGCCAAGGTTATGCAGATGGAAAGTGCCAAAGGGCGGGAGCTGGAATGCGTGTTATGGCAGGCACTTTGCAAGAATATATTTTCGCTCATAGCGCTCTTAAAAGGAATGTCAAGTAGGCGTTAGTGAAATATGCTCCATGTGTTCGCTGAATAAAGATGGATCAAATGATTCGAAAAAATCATATTAGAGTTCGAAAAGGGAAGTGCCCTCCATTAACGAATTGAGAAGGAAATGCACAGTTTTCGTCATCATTTTTCAAATCCAGATCTGTATTCTGATGAAAACTACCATAACGGAGGATCTCTAATATTTGTTTATATCTTTTCCTTTATTTCAACTATTGTACGCTCGGTGTTGTTGAAAGGAAGCTGTGTAATATATAAGAAAAGCAATGAAAAGCTAAAATCTTGTATTATTTCTATTAATATTATTGTTCTAAAGGGTCCATAATAATAAAAAGTGTTGAGTCCGTGTATAATTTTCAAAACTTTACAAAAAGCTTTCGAACCCTTCCCTAGGTTCAGCGTTTTGTAAAGTTTTAAAAATTATACAAGGAATCTTAACAGTTTTTATTACTGTGGACCCTCTAGCATTATATATACTCTCGCGATAGAGAGTTTTTCCCTATTATTATTATTATTATTATTATTATTATTTTATTATTATTATTATTATTATTATTATTATTAAAATGGCAGAATTCAGCTATGATATATAAGATTTATTCCCTGAATTCTTATATTTTATTCAACAGAATATTATTATTATTTTTTTTTTTTGGGGGGGGGAGAGGGGAAGAAGACCCTCTGTTCAACAAATTCTGTTAAATAAAATGGCAGAATTCAGCGATAATATATAAGATTAATTAGCTGAATTCTGCCATTTTATTCAACAGAATACTATTATCATCATCATTATTATATTACTATTATCATTATTATTACTATTGTTATTATTATTATTATATTATTATTATCATTATTATTATTATCGTAATACACATGACAATAGGTTCCTGGGAGTGTCGACAAATTTAGCTGGGGTAAAGATACGCATTTCGACAGGTAATTGGAGCAATAACAAGAGGGACAGACGACATTTAAATTGAATAAACAAAAACACTGACTGTGAAGGTCACTGCAAGGAACGTTCATTTCCTTCAGTGTATACCTCGGAGAACTCGTAATGAAAACTGACCCCTTACGGA
>NC_061093.1:51918433-51923433 GCF_015104395.2 Macrobrachium nipponense | reverse complement strand
TTTCTTCTGCATCACTTCATTATAAAGAATTCCAACAAAATAAAAGAAAGAATAATAATCTGTATATGACTGACGTTTAACTAATTCGATACAATCAATCTTTAAAGATTTACAATTCAGTCATTACTGAAGGATATGGAATGAAGACTCTAAGTACTTGCAGGTCTTCTTGCATGAAATATGGACTGAACGGCCAGATGTTTACTAAATAATGCTCTAAATTTATCATAATAAGAATAAAGAGCAAGCAAGTTATTTGTTTTGAGAAGTATCTGGTTTGCGCTCAAGACACGTATTTAAAATTAGATGCTAGTATTACATATAGGAAAACAATTAACATATAAAAAATTACAATTCTGATAATCAACAAGCAAACCTTAAAACTGACCATCTTAGTTGTATGAATATGAAGAGTAAATAATTAGGTAACTATTCATAATTAGTAATAAGTTGAAGTCTAAACTATAAACTAAGACCTCATGGGCTCAGTCATAACAGAAAAATGTACTCCTATCTAAGGTGCAATAAATATTCATCCAACGCAGAGGATTAGAAGCAGAAAATTAAAATTCGAATCAAATTTCTTTACATTTATCAACGCGAGATGATGACATTAACACTAATGAGATCCAGAATCGTGAAAATTATCAGGGATTTCGCGGAAACCTTTCTTGTAATGATGCGATAAAAACATGGTGGGTGAATTTCCTTACGAATCTGTGTTGTAAACAACCTCTAATGAGGTCAGCAAGTCTGATGCCTTTCTCATTAATTACCACCTGGAAATTACTGAACTTTCATGAATATTTAATATACGTGAAATGTGGTTAATTTCTCTGGCAGCATAATAGCAAAAGCGTGGAAGAACAGATGTGGGTAGTAGTTGAAATCTAATTTTTCACTTTATTAAGATTATATTGATATTTGTTTTGCTTTCACATACACACACACACACACACACACACACACACACACACACACACACACACACACACATATATATATATATATATATATATATATATATATATATATATATATATATATATATATACATATATATGTATAACTCCAATTTCCGAATTTGCGAACTTCTATAAATGTGATACCCAACTAACACTGTCATTATAGTATATGGACAGAAAAATATACATTATTAAGTATTATTATATCCTTTTATGTTCTATTAAAATATAGTCTGGGATGAGAATGAAAATTATTTGATAACGTTAATAACGCTGGGAGGGAGAGGAATCTTTTTACTAAATAATAATATCGGGCAATGAGATTATTTACTCAATGTTATTTTTTGGTTATGAGATTTCTTGAAACTCTAATCAATTGTAATGCTCGATTACTAATACGTCGAGAAGAAAGAGCAATGGAAGTTCATATATATATATATATATATATATATATATATATATATATATATATATATATATATATATATATATATATATATATATATATATATATTGCTACGAAGTGCCAAGTATCTGGTTACTACACTTACCATTCATTTAATGTTACCTCACAAAAGCCAGACACCTGAACCCTCATAACACGTTTAAACGACTGAATACTCTAAAGGAAACAGTGATCCCTTAACACTTACCAGTATTGCAGAAAATCAGACTAAGTTCATCAAAACAGGTGTGAGGTAATCTTGTAAGTAATTAAATTAATCAAAGGGCATCACTCCATCAACAACTTTAAAACTCTAAGTATTTCCCTGATTTCAGAAGTCAAAATACTTCCCTGGTTCTAAGTCACTTCAAGTAAATTGAAGGAAAGCAAATCAATTACCACTCTATATTTCTACCTATCATCAATATAATCAAATGAAAATATACTGGGATAAAAATAAAATACTTATTAAAATTTTAAATACAAAAATTTATTATTAAACTCAAAATTTATAAAGTGATTCACAATATCAGGGAAAATTACTGTTACTTGAAAACAAAGTAAAGTTTAATTAATTCTTGAATCAAATTAAGTAAAATTAAATCAAAATTAATTTATCACAAAATTCAAGAAAATTAATTCAATCAAATTCAAAAGTGTTTAGGCAATAATTAATTGAAAATCTGAAATTAATTCACAAGTGCTAAACAACAATAAATCTTGAAAAGAATTCTAAGTAAATGCAAATTAATTCACAAGTGTTAAATTTAATTAAATGTGCAATGATAAACAATGATAATAACTAAGTCAATTAAATTGTGAATGCAAATGAAAATATAAAATAAAAAGACACACTTCAATAAGAAAATGAAATAGTGCACAAACAATGGAACAAACACAAACACAAAAAAATCAGCAGTGTGTAAAAGTGTAAATCTTTTTCACTCAAAACAGAGAGAGAGAGCGCGATCTAACCGCCTCGAGGTTCTATGATAGGATAAAATCTTCTTCCTTGCAGAAATTAGACTGGAGAGGGCAGATGATTGAGACAAAAATGTTCTTGTCACTAATGCTTCCAGTAGCTTCGAAAATCTGACGCAATCTTCATAAAGAATGTGCAATTCCCACGTGGGACTTGACAAAGACATACACGTACAAGACGAGTCTGTTAAAAAAAGGCATGTACTCGACTCGATAGAAACGGAGACTGAGCGACAATTAAGATTGACATGTTTTGATAACAACGCAAGACTCAATTCTCTCGCTATCACATGCGTTGACAGATTAGGAAAGCAAACGGATCTCGCAGACCCTCTAACTTACAGTGTTGACATAAAAGTTAAACATTCGTAGTTTCGAAAAGACAAAGAAGAATCTTCTCTCTCTTTTTACGTTATATATATATTCTTTTACAACATGTAATGCGAAATCTGAACACGCATTTTAAAACATCCTATTCTAAGCTATCTAGGAATCTGAAAATATGTTGCACAATCTTACATGACATTTCAAAGAGGGGAAATATATATATATTATATATATATATATATATATATATATATATATATATATATATATATATATATATATATATATATATATATATATGCATCATACTATATATATACACACACACAATTTACAGGGTGTCCTTCAGTTAAAATGTCACTAAAGTTATGCATCAGACTATATACATATACACACACACAATGTACATGGTATCCTTCTGTTAAAATGTCCTTAAAGTTATGTGCCTGTCATCCCTAGTTTTTCATGGATGTGAAACGTTTTCTCATTTGATTTTTATATAGATATATATATATATATATATATATATATATATATATATATATATATATATATATATATATATATGCTTAAAAAATCACTGTAGATGCACGTGACTCATAATAAGCGAATCCCACAGGAAAATGATAGTCAGAAATCAAAGCTCTTTCGTCTTTACTCAGACATTGTCAAGGAGTTAACTCCTTGACAATGTCTGAGTAAAGACGAAAGTGCTTGGATTTCTGACTATCATTTTCCAGTGGGATTCGCTTATATATATATATATATATATATATATATATATATATATATATATATATATATATATATATATATATATATATATATATATATATATGCGAAAACCTTTCGCATCTTGATACTAGGGATGACATGGCACACGACTCCAAACACATTTTAATTGAAAAACACCTTGTATATTAATAATAGTAATATGCAAATCCCTTTTTCAAGTGGCACGGACCATGGACGATGCAAACGTGAACAGAGAGACGGACAGACAGACAGACAGACAAAGATTAAGTTAGAAATGCTGTGATATATAATTATTTTTTAGATTTCCGTTTATATGAACACACGTACGCACACACATACAACAATTATTGTTTTGAACCATATTTCCAGTCTCAAAACCGATTTTTCATTCAGGATGACAGGATGACTTTTGCTTATGTCTCTGCTTGTCTCCTCATAAGAGAAATGGTTAGAAAACAAATAACCATTAAGTTGATTATGTTAAATGCCCTTCTATTCATTATGTAATTTAGACTTCTAACCCTCTTGCACTTTCAGCAGGCTATTTATCTATAGTTCACTAATAAAGTTTGTCAGCAAGTAGAAGGGGGCTACAGACAACCTAATTATACCGTTTACAAAAAAAAAAATTATCTATAAGATAACACACTATGTTGAAAATATCGTCTCCAGTTTGTGTGCTCTGAAGTTATAAGGCATTAATCGTAAGTTGGGGAGATTAATGATGGGTAAGCTGATTATGTCGAAGGGATTGGAAGGGAGATAAGCGGAGCTAAAGCGGTTAACGAAGAGGGGACGAAGGGAAAGGGCGAAATCTACTTATCGTTTAGGCAGAGAGCAAATATAGAGAGAATAATGACAAAGATTGATGTTTCGCTTTACGTCCAGAAATACCCTTTAGTTTCTCTTTGGAAATTTTGAAGTAACAGTAACATGTTTGACTGAGGAGCTTTTCTCAGTTATACCTTTCAATATATCCTGAAGCCCTCAACAACAATAACCTCTTTTGTTGTTAATTTACTCGTTATACTTTTTAGGTGATTTCAGCCTACTTGTAATCTGCGACAATTCCCAGCGCTAACGTAACGGTTGGAGTCATGTAACTAATCTTCCTCACTTATCTTTACTTATAATGTAATAGCACAGGTTATGGCTACTGGAATGTTTAATCTGGATCTGATCAATTAGTTGTTTATGTTTAGTTTCCTGCATTACTCTTCAATTCACATTCAATTTAATCTACGTCTTATATAAAAAGGAAAGTTATATACACTGGCTTACTTTCTGCAGGAACTCAGGACACAATAAGTTTGAGATTATGATCTCTTAGCAAGATCGACAATCTAAAAAAAGGAACAAAGAATTACGCAGAAAACATATTGCTGGCAGATAATTAAAGTTAATATTCTACTAACATTTCGCTAGACGACTGAAGGTAATTAGCATATTCTTCTGCAAAGCTTGCTGATCGTTCTAAGCTATAACTGGGTTGGAAAATTACCTTGTTAAAACGACGCAGTTCATGA
>NC_061093.1:51910933-51913433 GCF_015104395.2 Macrobrachium nipponense | reverse complement strand
TTTGAGGGAGACGACGTTTTTATAGGTCCCATAACGGAAAATGATCGGCTGTAAACTGTAAAAGCGAAAGCTTGAAAAAACTTTATAACAGAATTTTCTTTGGAAATATCTGGTACTATTAACTCTACTGCTAGTGTGCAAAATACAGACAAGCTGAGTTACAGATATTCTATAAGCTTCTATTCATGGTACACAGATAGCAGGTTTTGCTTTCTGAGCCCACCACAGTTTTCACGGTACTAGATAAAACTAAAATTCCCCTAACATCTGATGCCACAAATCATATCTCCAATTACAACGGAATTTAGGTTCTCCGCCTCAAAACCTTTCAAATATAGATGTTCAAACATAAGGTCAAAAGTAGGTATAACACTCTTACAGCATTTTACGATGTCTTTGGTGTTAGCTCGAAATAAAGTGGGGATTAGGAAGTTAATTTTAGTAACGCTGCAGTATAAGGGATGAGGGTCAACAAGAATCCGATCCTTTAAGTGTTTACTCTCACGAATTCTGAAAAAATTATTTCGTAGGTTCGGATTCTGTTGCCAGGCGGCAAAACCGCGAAACTTCGTAGTGTCAGGCAATTTGCTTCGTTTTCCTCTCAAGTTGCACCGATCCTTTTCTCGGATTTTATCCCTACACCTTGATACTTAAGCACCAAGAGAGTGACGGTAAGGAGAAAATGTAGGGGCATTGAGGTGCTTAAAAGGAAGATTAGTTTTTATACATTTGCTCATGCTATTTTCTGCAATTTCTTTTCAATGTATAGTTTAGATTAATTCAATTGTTGGATAGAATTCAGCGAAAGAAAAATATCATTTTAAATGTAATTTTTTTTATATATGACATTCAAAATAAGGTTGTTAATTTAACGGTGCAAAGAATATGTTCATTCTTTAAAAAGACTTGCCATTATCAAAGCTGGGTGGTAATACACCTAAGCCCTCGTGGGCAAAAGTGGTATATTATGTTCAAAATTACAGAGGAAAGGTTATCACTTCATACGAAGGAAATGTTGGATATTATTAAAGCTAATTTTGAGTGGCGGATTTGACAGCTATTAAACCAACTATACCGGCGGTTTCCTTTTGAATTTCCTCTTCCGTCTTCTGTTTGATCTCTGTTATAATGGCAAAACATAAGCCCTTATAATTCGCATCTGCAGTTTTTCTTATAGGTCTGAAACATTAAGAAATTCTCAACTTATAATAGAGATTTAATGTTTCAGTATTATTTCTTGAATTACTTTTTACTTTATTAATACATACATACATACATCAATACATACATACTTATGTATATATATATATATATATATATATATATTATATATATATCTATATATATATATAGATATATATATATATATATAAATTTCTTCCTTACCCATATTTGAATGTTGTCATGGAGGGAGCGTTAGAACATTTTAATTTAAAATTCGGATTCAAGACTTAAATTTGCAAGAGTATCCAAGAGTATTAGGGAAATATAAGTTGAAAGCATATTGAGAACTGCCAGTTGCTTTTGCTATTTGTGAATCACACTTCCGTTAACTTTAGCAGCTTTCTTATTTGGGACATGGAAGATTGAATTGACGCTTTTTATTAGCATGTCGGCCACAATGGGCTATTGTCGATATCATTTTGACGTCAACTGTCTTTTCACATTTAAGAGAGAGAGAGAGAGAGAGAGAGAGAGAGAGAGAGAGAGAGAGAGAGAGAGAGAGAGAGAGAGAAGATGAGAGAGAGAGAGATTATATTAATATATTTATTTATTTGATTATTTACGTATCGCAACAATTTCATAAGAGGGAGAGTGAAAATAAAGACTAGAAGAAACAGAGGAGGAGGATGATGAGGAGGAGGAGGGCGGGACAAAGAGGTTTTGGGGGATGGGGGAAGGAGGAGATAGGAGGGGATGAGGAGGGGAGAAAAATGGGGAAGGGGAAGGGAAAGGGGAGGGGAGGTTTTCCATCAACAGTCACTTTCCGAAATCACAGAATTGCGGAAAAGAAAATTTTTTTTTTCTACTTTCTGATCGCGCGTAATGACCTCGGGGTATCAGAATGTCAGGAAATAAAGGATGTGTGAAAAAGTTGTGCTCTCCTTTTGTTGCGCCCTGACAAAGCAAACGTGTCACGCCTTTCAAATGCAAATTTCACTCCAACATTCTCAGCTCCAATGGCTTGCATTGTGATCTGAATGAAAGAATTGCATGGTGGGACAATTACTTGACAAAAGATACGTAATTCGAGTGGCAAATATTTTCCATACATAGAATATATATATATATATATATATATATATATATATATATATATATATATATATATATATATATATATATATATATATATATATATACACACACACACACACACACACACACACACACACACACATATATATATATATATATATATATATATATATATATATATATATATATATATATGTGTGTGTGTGTGTGTGTGTGTGTGTGTGTGTGTGTGTGTGTGTGT
>NC_061093.1:51898433-51905933 GCF_015104395.2 Macrobrachium nipponense | reverse complement strand
GGGACGATATATTAACCAACGCGAGGGAACAAAGCAGAATAACTGAGATTTGGAGTCAGATGTTGAATGAATAGCAAAGGGGCTGGAATTTTCAAGCCAGAATGATTAACAGAAGGATTACAAACAAGAACACGATTACTAATGGAGGGAAAGCCTTTTTTTATTTAAAATACATAAAGCATGTGGTCTGAAAACCCCATATGAATGGAAGTGGACCCTCTGAAGGGGGTTACAATAACTAAAATATGTTCTATACATTACATTTACGGTACTTTTGTAAGTATCTTTATTAACAGTACTTTTGCAAGTATCTTATTGAGGATTACATCCAGTGCAGATGAATGCCCTAGAATCTGGACGTGATTCGTAAACAAATATGAAAAAATTAATCCAACCAAATATTACAAAAAGAAAAAAACGGAGAGTTTATTAGCCAAAATGGACAGGGTGACCTAAAGCATTTAAAAAACAATTAATACTTGACGTAAAAAGTCTAAAGGTGTCTTTTAAATCACCAACCGTAGTGTTCCATCAATAATAATTTCGTTAATTTCACGTTTTAAGTCGAATTTTAGTCTTTTAAAATAAGTTAAGTAATTATAATATTATTCTTCAAATATCTAGTACACGTTGTTCCAGTTTGCTTTAAAATGCCTGAATTACATAATGAACTGTTTTAAAATATGAAACATAACGAATCCAGAAACACTCAAAGGTCGTTGACTTCGACCATCGTAGTTATTCACTTTAGACATAACATTTATCAAAAGGAGAAGCTTTGGTTAATAAAGAGGCTTTGATTCATTTCACCCGGTAATATCGGGGCAGCCAGCCAATATCCATTAGTCATCTAAGTAACTCTTCAGTGCGTTTCCGCATAGACAGAAATCTCAGTATAGAATTCTTACTTACATAATTATCATTAGTTTGGTTTTTGTTTCTTGTTGCTATAACAGAAATACGCAAGCGTGAGCGATATAACATTATGAAGGAGTTCCTCGTTGGACGAGTGGTTTACGTGCCCGCCTACCAGTTCGGTAGTCCCGAGTTCGATTCCCCGCTCTGCCAACGTGGAGTCAGAGAAATTTGCTTCTGGTGATTCGAAACTAATTTCTCGATATAATGTGGTTCGGATCCCACAATAAGCTGTAGGTCCCGTTGCTAGGTAACCAGTTGGCTCCTAGCCACGTAAAAATAACTAATCCTTCGGGCCAGCCCTAGGAGAGCTGTTAATCAGCTCATTGGTCTGGTTAAACTAAGATATATTTAACATTTTACGTAGACATCTCGTGAAAACGAATTTGCTGAATGAATGAAGAAGGTAAATCAGGCTTAGAACGGTTTGGATCATCAAACGGACTTAAATTATATTCTTATAGATAACAGTATACTTGATTGATAGGAAATGTTAACTGGCTATAACCAGACATATTGGTATGATAATGAACGAATTTCTATATGGTAAGGAGTCTCTTTCATACCCTTCAGAAACATTAGGTATTTAATGGCAAAATTATTTCCGTAATAAAGCTACAAGACGGTTATCGAATGTTCAACAATCAGATGAGAGACTGATGATCTGTTTTTCGATTACAGCCTTAAATAGACCACGAGACGAGGTTCCAGGAGAGAGGGAATGCTAGGACCTACTTAGATAGAAGAAAATGTTGGAGCCAGGCTGGTATGTTATGTTGAGAGAGACAGAGGCAGCTGTGGTTGGATGGGGTCGAGTTCATAGCACCTGTGTTGTACGTTGTTGGAGCTGGAGGCATTACTTACCTACTTAGGTATGATTACGCCACATCGCTTACTTGACATATGAACATTCTCTGCAGTCCTTAACATAGACCAATAAGAGGGACTGCTTAGTCACTGTCATTTTCCCGAATTCTTTGGGTTGTTTGATTGATATAAACACACACGTAAACATAAATTCGATGTTCAGCACGGATACCGCTTTGTTTTATATACTAGAACACTTCAAAACGTCACTAGAAGCTAAAAAAGGTGAACCACACTGCTTGCATGTTTAATGGTCTTAAAATCAGAGCCGGTAAAGCACGCAGTAAGATATTTACGTACATAACGAACAAATTTAATTTCCGATCTATGAAGAATTGTAATAGATTTGCAGCTCCTAGTAAAAAACCATATCAAACCCGTACTCCCGTCATGCCTTGGCTATAGAGGATATTGCTCACTGCAAATTTTTACTACCGTATTGAAGACTTTGAAGATTTATACAACAGCTGCACAATTTTTCTACCAAAACTCAGTATTCGAACTATGAAGGGCGAATACCTGGATCATTCTCCCATTTTCATTGCGACAGAATGGGAATCCAGAGATTTCCAGAGTGGCCTGTGGTCGGATTTTTCGCTCTTTTATTCTGGGGCAAACGACCGCAGTAAGATTGTAAACTGGTTATGCACATTCCAAAATGTTTCTGGTTCTAAAAAGTTAAGGTATTAATTGTTAGCGATACAACTTTCAGAATATTTATTATAAAATGTAATGCAATTCATAGTATAGTCATGGTATGTGTTATCTACACTAGCTCTATAAGGATTGGGTAAGAACTGTCATTTATGAACGCCAATTTGATTGATCCTGATCTATATGCAATTTCTTAATGAGAATGAAGTTTTCGTGAATTTTCGGCTTACAACTTATTTTTATACTCTCTATGATTAACTACCTACTGCAATCAAAGAAAAACCGTATATAATATTCGTAGTGAGGAATCAGCTTTAAAATATTGCAACATATGTTAAGACAAAATTCATAAAATTATGAAGGATGGATAGAAAATCCCTACTTTTATTATAAACACAAGCCACAATTACTAACATGAGAGCAGAATTAATAAGAAAATATGCAGAATATCGGGATCTTTCGCTTTTTAAAAGATATTATACATGTTTTTTTAAAAGGTTTGCATGTCACATAAAATATAAATTCCAGAGTTTCCAAGCAAAGTTATATTGGAATTGTAATCTTTCCGTCATGCCAACCAATTTTATTTCAATTTTGTGTTTTCAAAATTCATGAGCCTCTCGGTGTAGCTCAGTGGAATTGAAATATATATTCAAAAGAACCTACACAACATTATTGCTGTTGATCTCTGATTTTGATTTTATTATATGCTATGTTTTAGTACCTAAACCATGAAATTGCATAAGCTTCATCACATAGCACTAACATTTCTTTACAGACAGCGAACAACACCCAATCGAGTTTTCTGTCCGGTGGTGGCCTCAGCCACGGCTCATAAAGCTCCTAGCCGCGGCTCATAAAACTCAGCCACTGTCCGGTGGTGGCATATGTTGTGGGTGCCTATATCGCTACCAGAAGTACGATTATGGCTAACTTTAACCTTAAATGAAATAAAAAATACTGTGGCTAGAGGGCTGCAATTTGGTATGTTTGCTGATTGGGGGGGTGGGGGATCAATAGACTAATTTGAAGCCCTCTAGCTTCAGATCTGAGGGCGGACGACCAAATAAAGACGGCACAATAGATATCCTTTAAACTAAACTAAAAAGCAAGGTATGAAGATATTCTGAAACTGGCTGCATGCAATTTCCATTTCTATTTTCCGTAAAGTTTGTATGTCACTTCGAAGTGACAGATACTGAAGACATCTGGAGGCAACATCTGTGTTGTTTCTATACCATTCATATAAAACTTTCTGAAACTGCTTCATATCTATTAATACCTAGGCTCATGCAGATCACTGGGAATAGCTATGTTTCGTTGCTCTATCTTCACTTTTGTTCCAGCTGGCTCTACAGCGTGACCGATCATTTAAGGATTTTGCTATGGCACTCATGGTCAAGGATTTTATCTATATATTGTCCTCCAAGACATATTCTACTTTCTATGGGTATCTAAACAACGAAAAATGATGATACCTAAACTCTAAGAAGGATTATTCGAATACTTTTTGCCTATTTTAAGTAAGTTTGCTTCGGTCATGACCTAAGCAAAGCAAAGGAAAATCAATAAAAAATACAACTAAGGAAAAAAACATAAAAATCCTTGAATAATGAAGATTTGTGCCTGACTTTTATACGGCCATTTCTCTGTCTTTCTGACGACATACAAACCGTATAACAACAGGTTGTGGGGCTTAAAATAAACCGTTTTACCTTCTGGTAAAAGTAACCGTAATCCTGTCAGGTCTAAGGTGTTAACTGTAAGGTGTATAAGTTGTTTATTGTCTTTCATCCAATAATGAATACGCGCTTCATGAAGTTCCCTTGTCCCTACAACTCTGTCGCTCAAAACAATATATATAAACATACAAATGACTGTATATATATATATATATATATATATATATATATATATATATATATATATATATATATATATATATATATATACCTACATGCATACATACATACACAGACACACACATTATGTATATATATACATGTGTGTACATATATACACACACCTGATACACATACATATCTATATTCGTGTTTTCTTCTAAAGGCATAAGATTTCAGGAAGATATCGGTGACAATATGCCTAATGTGCGGCAACGGTCACCTATTCACTCACTGACCAAACTCAGCCCTTCTTCACTTCACTTAATCAGATGACCGGTGGTATTTGCAAACGCTTTAACCACGCGTTGGTTGATAAATCATCCATGAAACGGTTAATCTGACAATTCTGGAATAAGTTCACTAGTATTAAACAAGGCTAGTATACAGACTTGGCTGTTGCATGTAGGTCAAACAGCTCGGATAACCGTAAATATTTCCAGATGGCTTATAATCATTATTATCTATTGCCGAAACATATTCTGTTTAGTGTTCCTATTACGTTATTGTAAGAATAGATTAGACTGCGATGTCAGTAACCAAATACTCAAGGAATTTGATCTACATACTATTTGTTGATTATCCTATCCTCATAACAACTCATAATTTTTCTCCGAATGAGCATAATATACAAATATGCTATTCAGTGATTTTTACGTTAACGTTACTAGAAAGCAGTTCAGCCTGGAACAATGGAGAGATCTCAGAAAACGGGAATTATACTGAAGTATATACGAATATGATACATTTTACATTACTGTATGATCTGAATTATATTTTCATCCAATATGTACGCATTCATTAATAATTTTCATTCCCTCTTTTTGCTCATATTTAATAGTTATCGTCTTTTTTCTCAATAATTCTCATCAAATAGTGAATATGAATCGAGGCATCGTTTTGTTGAAGAATGTGGATTTAATTCGTCGATTTTAAATTATATACATTAATGTCATCAGCTGCATCAAAGGGCTCTTGGATCTTCGGAATTTTTTGTTTCGTTTGGAAAGCAACGTAAAATAAAAAGTAAACTCAAAGGACAAAATTAGTTAGAAATTTGAAAACCATTCCAAGGATCTGAATTAGATTTTTTGATGACGTTACTTTTATATAAACCATTACCTTCCCAACAGTAATTGGAGATTATGCTTTTATATTCTCTCTCTCTCTCTCTCTCTCTCTCTCTCTCTCTCTCTCTCTCTCTCTCTCAAAAATTCAGGGCTCGTTGTTCTAACTATGCTTAACTGTGTTGTAGATAGTTATGATATTCAAACGATGTCCTGTGTTATATGAATTATATTAAGCATCTCATCATCTGATTTCACGGATTTTACCAGTTAAAGGTTAAGTTTAAATAAAATCAAAATTCTGTTATCAATTAAGACAGGTCTTTAAGGACAGCCCTATGGCAAGTTAAAGATTAACCTTAGTGAACAAGGTTATACCTTTTATGATAATAATCAAATTAATAACCAAAGAAAGTTTAGCAAGATACTTGTTGTAGTGTGACGTTTTAATTTCAAATGAAACAGACACTTCAAACTACTGTGCATTTCAGGGCCGTGTCTAATCGATTTTCGTCGATAAAATCGTACCAAAGTATTTGGTATAGATTGTATTTTGGAAATAGCTATTTGAAATCACGGCCTAATTAGCAAAAATATGCAGTGATGTCTAATGTGGATAATTAAGGCACTTATCAGAATAAATCAAAGAAATGTGAGGGGAAACTTAGTTAAATTTAGTAGGCACCCAGAGGGAGGCTAGTTGTGACGTAAACTATGACATCAGACGTAATAGCAGGGTTCCCAGTAGTGTGAATCACAAATATTTAACCCACTTTTAGAATACGTATTAAAGGAAAGGCTACGCAAATCACAGTTGAGAATGACGATAATATTACGGTTTCCATTGGTGATACCACGGTAATGAATAAGAATTGGTATATATACAAATGACAATATATAGCTAGGGAATATCACTATCACAGTTTTATGTTGACTATAGTAATACATAGCAGTTATAAAACAATTTCTATTTATCTTTTGACTATCAGCTATAAAAGACTTCTGGAATTGGTGAAATACAGTCCTATTGAAACGGAAATACAATCATTTAGAGGTGGATATTTTGCCCTAATATACCTGGTAACCTTACATAATAGTAAACACCGCCGACAACAAGGCGAGGGCAGCCGATCGTCATTGGTTAAAGCGAGGGTATACGTGAGTGCTGCTTCACCTATGACAAGCCTAGCAAATTGTCCTCATGGCTTCAGGACTGCTTTCGTGTTGCTTGTTTTTTGCAGTATGCAACAAAGAAAGAATCCTATTCGTCATATGTTCATTATTAACGGGTACACAAACACCAAATAATATTTTGTTTATATCAAGGTCTTTCTAACTTTTCAGACCAAGAATAAACAATGGAAGAATTTGTTTGATCTCAATGATTAGCTGCAACAACCATTTCTAACAACTTGCCTATTCTACTGACCTCCTTACACACACACACATATATAACATATATATATATATATATATATATATATATATATATATATATATATATATATATATATATATATATATATATATATATATTTAATGTACATATATATATATATATATATATATATATATATATATATATGTATATATATATATATATATATATATATATATATATATATATATATATATATATATATATATCAATTCAAGCTACAAATGTCCTTTAATATCTAAATTCACTTTACCTCCCAAACGATATATTTTCATATATGTACCGAAGGGGAATTTTTTTAGTTTATAATAATTCGTCCCCCATGGGATCGAACCACCGTCCAAGTGAACGGGGACGAAATCAGGACAGTCAGTGACGCTATCCAATCAGCCTTCGGTACATATATGAAAATATATCATTTGGGAGGTAAAGTGAATTTAGATATTAAAGGACATTTGTAGCTTGAATTGATATATAAATGGATCACGGTTCGATGTGATAATTATTCATATATATATATATATATATATATATATATATATATATATATATATATATATATATATATATATATATGTAATGTACACACACACACACACACACACACACACACACACACACATATATATATATATATATATATATATATATATATATA
>NC_061093.1:51873433-51888433 GCF_015104395.2 Macrobrachium nipponense | reverse complement strand
AATTTTGTTATCTATTCTTTTTGAGTGTTCTTTGAAACATTAATGTTTCCTTCCTTAATTAAAACTTCTTTCTTGAAAACTTGTTATAAAAAAATTAGCAGACATTATTATACAGACTTTTCACATTGATATCTAAACTTTAATTGGGTAAAGTAAGTTTGAATGAATACTATCATATGCTGGTAAGAAAGCCTCTTGAATCTCCAGTAAGTAGGTAATAATACTTTTCGAAAAATTAATAAATATATATCAACAATTGATCCGAAATACTCGCCACTAAATCGGGAAGGCTTTAATTTCCTAAAAAAAAAAAAAAAAAAAATTCGAATTAAAAATTTAAACGTACAATTGAACTTTTTTTTTTCTGTTTAAAACCTTTCAGTTAAGCATCGCAAATAAACAGAGGAAACGGAAAATATAAAAACAAATGATATAAAAGAGATACTTTTACGGAAATATAAATATTCAAATTTATAATTCACGAAATTGTCGCATCAATAAAGGGTCATTGAACCCATACATATGCTAACTAATCCCATTCAAATGTGACGCAGAGAGCCGGTAGAGGCTTCAAATTGGGTTCCCTAAGGCAGTTTACCAGCAGGTTACTGACAATCTCCTCTCTCTCTCTCTCTCTCTCTCGTCTTCCGTCTCTCTCATCGTTCTCTCTCTCTCTTAATTCCAGATATGCATAACCAGATAAATATACCAGCCAATTAATTTAGCTATGCACGGTATCAGCTATTTCAAGATAACGGAGAGTAAATAGACGAGATGTAAAAATTATAACAAAAGTTCAATAAAAGAAAAAAAAAGAAACCGGGTTTTGACGAAAATCCAGGAAAGCTTTCGAGTTCTGAATGAGGGTAAATTTAATCGTCGTTCTCTTGTCAAGAGCAAAGAGGGAAAGATGAGATAATGCATATTTCTTAATCCCAAATTTCTTTCGTTCTTGGAAATGTATAATTCTTCAAATTATGTAGATAAGAGTATACTCAGAATGGTATGCATGAACGTATGCATGCCCCGACGCGCAAAGAGAGAGAGAGAGAGAGAGAGAGAGAGAGAGAGAGAGAGAGAGAGAGACTAATCCTTCGACGGGTGGAGATATGTCTAAGAATGACTCCAAGCTCAGGTTATATACTCGTACGTTTAAGAATGGAATTTTCAACTGCATTCCTCACTTTTCCTTGTTATCAGTGAGTCTTTAGGAGAGTAATAAACGGTAGGTATGATTTTGAATTTTCCTCACTTTTTCTTACGCTAGTGCATTTACTGAAAATGACGGATATATATTACAATATCTTTTTTTTTTCAAAGATTCTTGATAAGGAATCATTTCAACAGAGCCTGTCGGATGTAATTAGAGAGCTGACGATAACTGACTCTAAAGATACTAATTATCAAAAGTATTATAAAAATTACCAAACTCGCAAAAACACTTATATAACATCTATCTATCAATCATATATATTTATTGTCTTATCTTTTATCTACTGATGTCTGTGGTTAGTACAAAAAAGCGCAGTTTGCTTCAATGCGAATCTGTAAACAGAGAGAGAGAAAGAGAGACAGACAGACAGACAGACAGACAGAGAGAGAGAGAGAGAGAGAGAGAGAGAGAGAGAGATAGTAATTGCAAAGTGAAAACAATCTCAAACAATGACCTGACCACTTTCTCTTTCTCTTTTTGTCTTTAAACAATTCAAAAAAAACCGAACACAATGAAAACAAAATCAAAAGCTTATGTGATACATCTTGATCTGTGCAAGACGAGGAAACTCAGGCAGTCCCGAAGGCCAATATCGAAGGTGTAAACATTGTGAGAAGAAAGAAAATCGCTAAAGTTCCTCCCAGGTCTCGCGTCTTCAGATGCGCCCTCACTCCGGTCTCAGTTTTGGGGGTCAATGAAAGACTATCGCTGACACTTACAGCGGAATTACACTTGGCCATTAAGATGGGAAAGATTTTATCAAGTGAGGACACAAAAGTAGTGGGTGAAAATGGAACTTGGTTTAAAGAACGCTTTATTTCACTGGTTATTTTATCAAGTTGTTGACGTACGAATGGACATAATACCAGTAAGACTCAGGAACGTCCGGCCGTTTATCGTAATTCGAAATGATGATACATTAATTGATAATAGTGATAATTGCATTCTTAATGAAACGTTGTTACTAGTAATAATAATCCTTTTATCAATATATTTTTTTCAGTTTCACCATTAACACCAAATACGTTCAAAAGGACTCTGTGAAAAGTTTAGCATTCCGACCGTCTTTCTTTTGAGAACTGACTACAAAAGTATGTAGAATTCAAAACAGTAATTAAACTATAGAATCGTAAAAATAAAACTTGATAACGCAACGATAAACGATAAAGAAAATGAAAAAGGTATAATTGCAAATATATTGTAAATTCACCCAAGGAGCATTTAGGTAAGCTAAGAAAATGGGAATTTATGCAAAAAATAATCACAAACACTAAAGATTTCACAATAAATCACAGAACCTTAAAATAAAAACGTATACCACGTAACACAACCACAAACCTTATCGAATAATATTATGTTATATAGTCTAAATTAAAACAGGTCGGTGAGAGAACAAAGGGAGATTGTGTTCATGGCGTTTAAAAGACGAAACAGGGACGATATATTAACCAACGCGAGGGAACAAAGCAGAATAACTGAGATTTGGAGTCAGATGTTGAATGAATAGCAAAGGGGCTGGAATTTTGAAGCCGGAATGAGTAACAGAAGGATTACAAACAAGAGCACGATTACTAATGGAGGGAAAACATTATTTATTTAAAAGACATAAAGCATGTGGTCTGAAAACCCCATATGAATGGAAGTGGACCCTCTGAAGTGGGTTACAATAACTAACATGTGTTCTATACATTACATTTACGGTACTTTTGTAAGTATCTTTATTAACAGTACTTTTGCAAGTATCTTATTGAGGATTACATCCAGTGCAGATGAATGCCCTAGAATCTGGACGTGATTCGTAAACAAATATGAAAAAATTAATCCAACCAAATATTACAAAAAGGAAAAAACGGAGAGTTTATTAGCCAAAAGGGACAGGAAGACTTAAAGCATATAAGAAACAAATGATACTTGACGTAAACAGTCTAAAGGTGTCTCTTGCAAATCACCACCCGTAGTGTTCCATCAATAATAATTTCGTTAATTTCCCGTTTTAAGTCGAATTTAGTCTTTAAAATAAGTTAATAATCATATTATTCTTCAAATATCTAGTACCGTTGTTCCAGTTAGCTTTAAAATGCCTGAATTACATAATGAACTGTTTATATGAAACATAACGAATCCAGAAACACTCAAAGGTCATTTGATTCGACCATCGCAGTTATTCACTTTAGACATAACAGTTATCAAAAGGAGAAGCTTTGGTTAATACAGAGGCTTTGATTCATTTCACCTTGTAATATCGGGGCAGCCAGCCAATATCCATTAATCATTTAGGTAACTCTTGAGTGCGTTTCCGCATAGACAGAAATCTCAGTATAGAATAGTTCCTTACATAATTATCATTAGTTAGTTTGTTTCTTGTTGCTATAACAGGAATATGCAGGCGTAAGCAATATAACATTTATGAAGGAGTTCCTCGTTGGACGAGTGGTTTGGGTGCTCGCCTACCAGTTCGGTAGTCCCGAATTCGATTCCCCGCTCTGCCAACGTGAAGTCAGAGAAATTTGCTTCTGGTGATTCGAAACTAATTTCTCGATATAATGGGGTTTAGATCCCACAATAAGCTGTAACCAGTTGGTTCCTAGCCACAGTAAAAATATCTAATCCTTCGGGCCAGCCCTAGGAGAGCTGTTAGTCAGCTCATTGGTCTTGTTAAACTAAGATATATTTAAAATTAGGAATTTAACCACTCAGTGACATTCCTACATTCAGATATCTCGGGACATTTACGTAAACATCTCATGAAAACGAATTTGCTAAATGAATGAAGAAGGTAAATCGGGCCAAGAACAGTTTGGGTCATCAAACGGACTTAAACTATATACTTATAGATAGCAGTATACTTGATTAATTAATAGGAAATGTTAACTGACTATAACCAGACATATTGGTATGATAATAAACGAATTTCTAGATGGCATATTGATCCTGATCAATATGCCATTTCTTAATGTGAATGAAGTTTTCGTGAATTTCCGGCTTACAACTTATTTTTATACTCTTTATGATTAACTACCTACTGGAATAAAAGAAAACGCGTATATAATATTCGTAGTGAGGAATCAGCTTTAAATTATTCCTACATATGCTAAGATAAAATTCTTAAAATTATGAAGGATGAATAGAAAATCCCTACTTTTATTATAAACACATCCAGAATTACTAACATGAGAGCAGAATTAATAAGAAAAAATGTACAATATCAGGATCTTTCGCTTTTTAAAAGATATCCTATAAATTCCAGAGTTTCCAAGCAAAGCTATATTGAAATATGTTATCTATCCGTCATGCCAACAAATTTTCTTTCAATTTTGTGTTTTCAAAATTCATGAGCCCCTCGGTGTAGCTCAGTAGAAGTGAAATATTTATTCAAAGGGGCCTACACAACATTATTGCTGTTTGATCTCTGATTTTTATTTTATTATATGCTATGTTTTAGTACCAAAACCATGAAATTGCATAAGTTTCATCTCGTAGCACTAACATTTCTTTACAGACAGCGAACAACACACAATCGAGTTTTGTGCCCTGTGGTGACGTCACTTCAGTCACTGCTCATAAAGTGCTTAGCCGCGGCTCACGAAAATCAGCCACGGCATATGGTGGTGGCATATGTTGTGGGTACCTATATCGCTACCAGAAGTACGATTATGGCTAACTTTAACCTTAAATGAAATAAAAACTACTGCGGCTAGAGGGCTGCAATTTGGTATGCTTGATGACTGGGGAGTGAATGATCAACAGGCCAACTTTTAGCCTCTTGCGGTGGTGTACTAGGTAATAGCTTCACTGACGTTCCTGGCTTTGAAAGGCTCCGTGGGTTCGCGCCCCGGTCCAATAAGTCTATTATCGAGAAAATATTCTCCTTCCGTTAAGCATATAGGAAAATATATATATTCCGAGGTAGAGCGAATTAAATATTAAAGGACATTGTAGCTCGATATATGTATATGAATCACGGAAATGTGATATGACTTATGGATTGGCTAAGTGCTGTCAAAAGCTCTACAACACTACCGGAGTCGAGGTGGGTTGATGTTGTCTCCAAACCAACGAATTACCTGCGCGTGAAAGGTATTTGAGGGGGAGAGGCGACATGAACTTTTAGCCTCTTGCGGTGGTGTAGTAGGTAAAAGCTTCACTGGCGTTCCTGGATTTGAAAGGCTCCGTGGGTTTGCGCCCCGGTCCAGGCAAGTCTATTATCGAGAAAAAATTCCCCTTCGGTTGAGCATATATGAAAATATATTAATTCTGAGGTAGAGCGAATTAGATATTAAAGGACATTGTAGCTTGATATATGTATATGAATCACGGAAATGTTATATGACTAATAGATTGGCTACGTGCTGTCAAAAGCACTACAACACTACCGGAGTCGAGGTGGGTTGATGTTGTCTCCAAACCAACGAATTACCTGCGCGCGAAAGGTATTTGAGGGTGAGAGGCGACATGAACTTTTAGTCTCTTGCGGTGGTGTAGTAAGTAAAAGCTTCACTGACGTTCCTGGGTTTGAAAGGCTCCGTGGGTTCACGCCCCGGTCCAGGCAAGAGTATTATTGAGAAAAAATTTCCCTTCGGTTAAGCATATATGAAAACATATTAATTCCGAGGTAGAGCGAATTAGAAATAAAAGACATTGTAGCTCGATATATGTATATGAATCACGGAAATGTGATATGACTTATAGATTGGCTACGTACTGTCAAAAGCACTACAATACTACCGGAGTCGAGGTGGGTTGATGTTGTCTCCAAACCAACGAATTACCTGTGCGCGAAAGGTATTTGAGGATGAGAGGCGACATGAACTTTTAGCCTCTTGCTGTGGTGTAGTAGGTAAAAGCTTCACTGACGTTCCTAGATTTGAAAGGCTCTGTGGGTTCGCGCCCGGTACAGGCAAGTCTATTATCAAGAAAAAATTCCCGCTCGGTAAGCATATATGAAATATATTAATTCCGAGGTAGAGAGAATTAGATATTAAAGGACATTGTAGCTCGATATATGTTTATAAATCACGGAAATGTGATGTGACTTATAGATTGGCTACGTGGTGTCAAAAGCACTACAACACTTTCGGAGTCGAAGTGGGTTGATGTTGTCTCCAAACCAACGAATTACCTGCGCGCAAAAGGTATTTAAAGGTGAGAGGCGACATGAACTTTTAGCCTCTTGCGGTGGTGTAGTAGGTAAAAGCTTCACTGACGTTCCTGGATTTGAAAGGCTCCGTGGGTTCACGCCCCCATCCAGGCAAGTCTAATATCGAGAAAAAATTCCCCTTTGGTTAAGCATATATGAAAATATATTAATTCTGAGGTAGAGCGAATTAGATATTAAAGGACATTGTAGCCTGATATATGTACAGTATATGCATCACGGAAATGTGATTTGACTTATAGATTGGCTACGTGCTGTCAAAAGCACTACAACACTACCGGAATCGAGGTAGGTTGATGTTGTCTCCAAACCAACGAATTACCTGCGCGCGAAAGATATTTGAGGGTGAGGGGCGACATGAAATTTTACCCTCTTGCGGTGGTGTACTAGGTAAAAGCTTCACTGACGTTCCTGGATTTGAAAGGCTCCGTGGGTTCGTGCCCGGTCCAGGCAAGTCTATTATCGAGAAAAAATTCTCCTTCGGTTAAGCATATATGAAAATATATTAATTCCGAGGTAGAGTGAATTAGATATTAAAGGACATTGTAGCTCGATATATATATATATATATATATATATATATATATAATATATATATATATATATATATATATATATATATATATATATATATATATATATATATATGTTTATGTATATTATGAATACATTATTTAAAATTACAGTATCTGTAATAAAAACCCATGACCTGAGGTCATGCATTAGGAGGGTCCTACGTGACCAATGCAGATCTAGATTATGCTATGCGCTGTCTGCAGTAGCCTGGTTTAAATCTGTACATTGTCAGCATTTTGCATTAATGATAACTTTGCACAACAACTTCCATGGGAAGCGGTTGACCTGTTAACCTACGCCGGAAACTTGTAACTTCCGAACCGGCGGACTACGTATGTTTTTATATGAATCGCGAGTTGCTAATGTTCCGCTATCGACGTGATGCTTTAGAATGGCAGTTCCGTGCCAGCATTCAAACATATCGGTCTCCCGACCGAACTGCATCTCTTAGTATGGAGTTACAGAATAAAGTTGTTATATCTGTTCAACTTATCTGTTTGAATCCTCTCCTTTAGTTAAGAAGAACCACTCTACTAAGATATCACATAGGAGATGAAAGGAACCAGAAATACTTACGAATGACAGTCGTAAGGAGAAACAAAAAAAAGTCTTTCGCAAAAGCGAAGAGACTTAGACTGGTGGCAGCTTCAGACGAAGAATAAAATTAACAAGACCCATATCAGCCGACCGAAGATCTACAAGAACCAACTTCCACCTTCGAAATCAAAACTAAACAGAGGAAACGGGATCTTCAATCAACGCAACATTTTATGAAGACGAAGATATGTCCTTCATCGAGAAGTATACAAGCATCAACATCGACGTTTGAGTGACTGTTGTCACTTATCTTCGAGAATCAACACCGGACGAGAGCAGCATCGAACATCAACAGAAAGAAGAAAACACATAAAGGAAACATAAAAGAAACATCGCGAGATCTAGCAAGGACGCAAAGAGTAGAGCAAGAGGAAGTAATGCAAGGACGGAGGCTGTGACGTCATCAATCTTGGACTTCTTCATGCATCGTGCGCCTGAGAGAAGACCGTGACGTCATCACGACTTCCGACGCGAGACGACAGGAACTGAGACGTCATCCCATGTCAACAATCCTTCACCATATAATCTTGAGCTAAGTACCATTTTATCTATTCAGGTTCTTTCCTCAGTGAAGTGTTGTTCATCAGGAGTCGATCGTCCAGTATTCTGGGGGTGAGTTGTTCGCCATCTTAATCTTCCTTCATTACAGAATCAATCTTCAACTACGAGTTCTCGCCCGCAGATTATTTTTTTTCTCTTCTCGTTGTTGCTAATCGTTTCTTGCAGGAATTCTCCGTATAATATTTTTATCAAATTATCTGTATTTTTGTATCTTTTGGGGGATTTTCCTATTATTATAACACATTTATACAGTATATTGCATATGCGTTTATGTAGTGGTCGAGTGTACTCTTATAGATATTTTGATAGGACGCAAGGAAATAGAAGTGATAAGAAAAAAGTAAAAGTGAACATGGCAACTACTCCGGCTGGCAACCCCAATGTGGTGACTCTCGTGAGCGCGATGGGTCAGCAATTGTCCCTTTTCAAGGTCGGGTCAATGGTTCCTGCCTCAAAATGTTGAGGCATGGATCTCATCTGTAGACGCTCATTTAAATGCAAAAAGCATCACAGACCCAGCAGTACAATTACAGGAGGCCAAGCTTCATAGACTTTGCTAAACGGAGACGCAAGTGCTTATCTAAGGGGTGTTTCTTTCCAAGAGGCGCTTACATGGGACGAGTTCAAAATCAAGGTTATGTGCCGTGTATGGGGGTGAAGAGGCTTTAGATGTAGTATTGGCATTGAGAAATATCCTTAACCAAGCCTCCATGACTCAGCTTAATGTTGTCGAGCGGGCGGCGCTAATTGCCGACCGGCTAAATGAATATCAAGTTAGTTTAAGTAACTCCGGGTGGGTTACGGGTGCCAAAATCGCCGTGAAAGATTTTATCCGTTTGATTTACCTTACAAGTATCACTGCAATGTTGCCTGAAAGCGTTTTAGTGCGGTGTTTTGACAAAAAAATTGCAGCCCGACAGTACGGAATTAGATGTGTATAAACAAATAAAAAAACACATGTCTAAATGTACCGACCTAGATCCTTCGCTCATTCAAGTTTTTGCAAAATGAGGAACAAGCCACAACAAGTAAACGTGGTACATAATAATAATCAAGTTGCAGGGATGGTTTGTTATAACTGTAAACGACCAGGTCACATGATTTCAGACTGTCGGACGCGGTTTTTTGTTCAATACCATAATAGTTCCACTCATCATATAATCGTTGCTACTCGAGGAATCAACAGCAGAATACTACAAACACGCAACCAGTTGTCAGTGCAAATAAAAAGAAGGGTCCTCAGTACTATAAAAAGAAACAAGCAAACGGAAATGCTGCACAACAGCAGAAACAAACAAATTGTGCTTCAGGTACCTCTGTTCCTGGGCCGTCTAGGCCATAAACTTGCAAGGGCAAGCGAATTTTCAAGGTGTGATAAACAAAACAAATACCACGTAGTTCGCTCCAAGGGGGGAGAAGGCGGTGTTGGGTCATCAATATCAACATCTTTTGTATCAAATAATCAGTTTAATCATTTATCAGATCATTGTGAGGCAATCAGTTTTTAGACAATAAAGAGACAGACAGAGTAGTCACTTACATTGAAGAACCAATCACCTGTCTCATGAACAAGAAATAATACATGCAACCCAACAGAACTCTCGCTCGCCCGTAATATCAGCTTGCACGCAAACTCTCGAGCCGAACGTAACTTCGAACATATTAGTGCGTGTAAAGAGAACCTTGCCAGGATCTGAAACGTTAATCCTTTCCGAAACTCTGAAAACACACGGATTATCCATCACACTAGCCATTTATACAGTCGGCTCACAACAACAATGTCACATCGAAGTCTGTAATCATTTGAATACCACTTTAGTAATCCACAAAAATCAACATACTTGGATGCGGAAGTTTATAAACATCGCATTCTTACCGTAGCTGAGATAAATCACGCTCAATCAGTTGCGGATGAATCCCTTTTGCAATCTATAAAGAACAAAATCAATAAGGACATTCAAGAAGAAGAAATTCAGCAGAAATTTTTGAATCTTTTAACTAAATATCATGATGTTTTTTCCACTACGGATGGAACCTTAGGAAAAACGGATGTCATCGAGCATCAAATAAGGCTCAAGGACAAACAGAAAGTAATCTATGTACCTTCTTACCGACTTCCTATGAAATTTCAGAATGAGATAACAGAGGAAGTAGGTAAAATGCTAAAAGAAGGAGTCATTAGGAAATCAAACAGACCTTATAATTTTCCGTTAATAGTAGTACCGGAAAAAGATCGAACTTGGCGGGTATGCGTCGATTTTCGTCGTTTAAATGAAGAAACAATCCCTGACCGATTCCCAGTACCATGTACTGATGATATCCTATCTCTACTAGGTCAGAACAAATATTTCACCAGCTTAGACCTACTAAAGGGATTTCATCAGATTCCGTTGGAACAAGAGAGTATCCCATACACTGCCTTCAGCACAGACAAGGGACAATATGAATTTTGCGTATGCCTTTTGGTTTACGTTGTGCTCCCATAACTTTTACTCGTATGATAAACAGTGTGTTTGGAGACTTGTTAGGAGATATCCTACATGCCTACATGGACGACCTAGTAATCTTTTTCAAACACATTAGAAGAACATCTACGTAAATTAGAGTTAGTGCTACAAAGACTAAGGCAGCATAATTTAAGGGTAAAGATAAGTAAGTGTGAATTTTTTAAAACAGAACTAGTCTATTTAGGTTTCACGGTTTCTAGTGAAGGTCTTAAAGTAGTCCATGATAAGGTATCGGCTATCCGTAACTTTCCGATACCTACTAACGTCAAGGGAATACAGCAATTTTTAGGATGTAGCGGATACTACAGGAGATTTATTAGAAACTACTCCATAATAGCCGCTCCCCTAACCGATCTTATAAAAAAGGGCGTAGATTTCATATGGTCTGAAATTCATCAACAGGCGTTCGATAAATTGAAAGATGAACTGTGTAGTTCTCCTATCTTGAAATTTCCTGACTTCGGTAAGGAATTCTTCATAGCAACAGACGCCTCAGACCTAGGAGTAGGTGGGGTATTGCTTCAACAATATGATAAACAGTTTTCCCTATAGCTTTTTATTCACGTAAACTGAGACCTTCCGAAAGTAAATATGCAGTAATAGACAAGGAAGGACTCGCTATTGTTAATTCACTCGTGCATTTTAAATCATAATATCGGTTATCCCGTCAAGGTTCTCACTGATCATAAGCCCCTAACCGACTTCTTTAAAGGCTTTAGTCACAGCCCTAAGCGAACTCGGTGGCACATGATCATCCAGGACTTTGGCGCGAGGATCGGGTATTTACTGGGAAAGCAAATATCATCGCTGACGCATTATCACGCATCAACCCCTCTTCATCTTGTACCGAGCCATTAGCTGAATTAATAGATATCTCAACCTCCACGCCCATTGTTAAAACTATATCTGAACAGGAAGATCTGGGCTGGAGTGCTGAACTATTACAGACAGAACAAAGAAAAGATCCGCAAATAGAAAAAATCATCATTGCGTTAAACGGAAATCCGAAGGAAAAGGAAAAGGTACATAAAGTATAAGCAGCAGAATTATATCATCAAGGATAATATCCTGTGTAGATCCGTGACGAGGAAAACCCGCAACACACCACAGTTGAATAACAACCAGGTGGTGGTACCTATCTCACTCATGCCCACTGTCCCCTTAAAATATGGTTTTGCATGAAAATCCACTGCATGGACACCCGGTTATTCCTTAATGTCACAGAAACCAAATCCTTATTTTATGGCATACGATGCTTACAGATATAAAAAAAAAAGCACATAGCAAATTGTCGCACTTGTCAAGAATCAAAGGGCACACGAAGACACCTGTCAGCCTAGGGGCTTACCCGTGCCAAATCAACCCTTTGAAAGAGTACATTTAGATTTATTAACAGGATTTTACGAGTCAGACAGAGGAAATAAGCACCTCCTAGTAATCATAGATGCTTTGACTCGATATACAGAACTTTATAGCGCTTAAAACAAAAACCGCGGTCGAGTGCGCTAGAAAGTTTTACGAGTGCTACATTTGTAAACATGGAATTCCACACACCATTATATCAGACTCGGGCGGGGAGTTCAATAATCATTTCCTTAACTCCTTGTGCGAATTCCTTTGTATAAAGAAAATCAATACCATGATCTATCACCCAGAGTCTAATGGGCTAGTGGAAAGGGCAAATCGTAAGGTTTTAAACATTTTAAGGGTCACCTTAGGGGGGGCAGACCCCAACTGGGACATTGCCATACCTGCAGTACTAAGCACACTTAATCACTCGTATCATGTGTCTATTAAAATGACACCGCACGAGGCACTGTACGGTATCCCGGCTAGAACACCTTTCCACATACTAACGCCTACAACTAATTTATCAAATCCTCTAAAGGATGTTATGGATGCAAGCATAAGTCGATATAATATACTTCGTAAGAATCTAGAAGAAGCACAAATAATAATGAAAAAAAAATCATGATAAAATAGCTAAGCCAACTAGAACATATGCCGTGGGCGATCAGGTATACATACAAGTATACGTACGTAAAGGTTTAAATTATAAACTGACACCTAAGTTTGAAGGCCCGTTTAACATTTTAGAAAATTTAACGGCCAATAGATTTAGGGTTCAAAATGTATCCAAACCCACTGATGTGAGAATAGTTCCATTGGCACATATCAGAATCTAAAGAAAGGTAGATGGAGTGAGGGAAAAAAATGGTTGTATTTATGAAACTTGTATAATAATTTATATATATCTATTAATCATATTTGTATGTAAACCTATTCTTTTACACGAGTTATTACATATATTTTACTCATTGCAGGTTTCAAAAATGAATCTGTTATTGTTAGGAGTGATATTGTGTATTCAGACATCTTTGTTGTATGGAAAGAGCGCTAGGACGAAAGAAATAGAATTTAATCATGGCTCGATTATCGAGAGAACAGACGATGTATTCGTCGTGATCAAGTAATATAGTCATAGAAGTGGATATGCACGCTATATTTTTGCCTGAAGATGACGTCCTTAACTTAAAGAATGACCTGATGAGGTTTGCTATTTCGCTTAAGGAAATGCACGAACGTAATTTTCATGCTAACTCAGAGATTTCGCTAGCTCAAACCCTAAGCGTCGTGGAAATGTTGTCTTATGACATACAAAATAAAACCGCCGAGGCAGAGGAACTTGCTCGTGACCTGCTGATGGTGGTCTGTGCGGCACAATACTCTCGAACGCCGCAACCCGCTTTATTCTGGCTGGACTAAATAAACATCTTAGGATCTTTTGCGAATCTAGGCTTAGGAATTTCAAATCGCCTTAAGATAAATAATCAAAATAAAAGAATTGAGTTTTTGCAAAACACAAAACCGAATTAGCTTTGTCCGAACTTCGCAGTCAGTTATCTTCAATCAATCAAATAACTGAGTATCGTAAACGAACATTCAATAATATCGATCAGGTCATGGAAGTTCAACATTTGCTGCTACATTAGCTTACTATAGTTCGAAAATAGATCATATCCGTGTGAAAATATCACATTTTATTGAGAAATCAAAAGATTATGTAGAAGCTATTACGTTAGCGACAAAGGGTGTGTTATCTCCACACCTCATGCCTATTAAAGATCTGACGTTAACTTTGGAAAACGGACGGGAGAAACTAGGTTATATTCCTTTATTAGACGCCCATAAAGTAGAGTTCTATTATAGCCTAATATCAGTCAGCGTTGAAAAATTATAGAAATTATGATCACCATACCTTTTGATTCTTCCGATGCTTGGCAATCATACAAAATAGCACCGTTTCCTACCTTCATGACTAATAACTCAAGTCCAGTAATATCCAATTTGACGGGGCATGTACTGATTTCTTCTGATAGGAAATCATTTACAGTCATTAAAGACTTAGATAAACTCACTCACTGTTCAGAAGCCATGAATAATAAAATTGTACAGCTGACTCTTTTGAATTCTATCCTATATCAACGGATTCATGTGAGTTAGGCATAGTGCTAAACGGCTCTCCTCTCATACAAGCGAAGGTAGTCTGGGGAAACTTTATCCCTTTTACAGTAATAAATTCAATTACAGGATGAATAATGGTTCCTGGATCCGTTACGACAAAGCGGATTCCACGTCGTATGTCCCGAGGGGACCACCGCCCATTCCCCAATCTTTGTAGCAGCTGATGGTGTACGGGGACATCTACAAACTACACCGTCAGAGGGGTCAACACGATAATACGTGATAAGGGCGTATTTTGCGAACTATACTTGGGCGTCTACAATTATCCCATCACTACCTCTCCCATACAACGCGCGGGTGTGGCTCATCGTTTGACGCAACTGGCTGAAATGAACCACGCGTCACCGACTTATGCAGGGTGGAGAAAAATCTTCGTTACTACATTCTGCTGGCCGTGTTCATCGTGACGGCCATATTGGTTATCGCCGTCAACATCTTTGCTTGGCGTAGGCTGAGGCGTAAACAGAAGGATCTCCAAGGAAACGTATTGGTCCAGTCTAGATGGACGTACCCGTTAAACTCAAGTCGTTTGAGTTTAGGGCCGCCTGAAACTGGCCACTTCATTTTGTGCCTAGGGAAATTGTCTGGAATTGTGTTGTGTGTGAAAAGCGTCTGTATGCTGGCAAAAATGTAGGACAAGAAAGACTCACGCCTTTGCATTTGAACAGTTAAAGTATCTCCCGGGCACCTAATAAAATATTATAGCACCAATATTATACAAATCATCCATTACACTATACTGCTTGCTATTAGAGTAAATGTTGTTATTTTGTATGTCTACTTAATGGGGTACAGTAAGAAGCTTATAACTAAAACTTTATGTACCCGAAAGTTGCTATGAA
This sequence comes from Macrobrachium nipponense, assembly GCF_015104395.2. Taxonomy (NCBI): domain Eukaryota; kingdom Metazoa; phylum Arthropoda; class Malacostraca; order Decapoda; family Palaemonidae; genus Macrobrachium; species Macrobrachium nipponense. Next base: position 51,873,457 of record NC_061093.1, on the reverse strand, counting down.
CTTATGTTATGAATGCGTACATTA
>NC_061093.1:51858433-51860933 GCF_015104395.2 Macrobrachium nipponense | reverse complement strand
AGTCAAATGGCCCCTGTGGGTGGCTTGTTTCCATTTAAGTAGGGTTCATCCACTCTAAATAATAATATAATAATAATAATAATAATAATAATCAATAATAATAATAATAATAATAGTAATAATAATAATAGCCATATTTTATACAAGTAAAAAAACATGCAGTCTTATTATGAAAAATAACCCCGCACCGTGCAGGATCCCTGAAGAGGACGAACGTCATTTACAGATACACGTTCCCAATCCCAGGATGCCTCGAAACTTACATCGGGATGACGTCAATGCGCCTCTCCAAGAGGATCTCCTGTCACGCGCAGGAAGGAGCGGTATTTAATCATGCAAGGACTGCCCATTATAAAAGAATCCGACGCAGCGACATCGTCGTAACTTCGAGGTTATCGACCAAGCACCCGATCTACGTCGTTTGCGAATCTTAGAAGCGCTGCACATCGGGAGGGAAAAGAGTTTGAAGCAGTTTGAACATCACAGGAGACCTTCCTCCTCCCCACCGCCGTCAGGAGAGCAGCAGCACACCACCCCACAACGACCATCGCACCAGAGAGATCCTGAGGATGATAGAAGCGTTAGCTCTCATCCTGAGGACGTCCCTAGTAACCCTGAGGGTGATCGCAGCTCAAGCTCTCGCCCTGAGGACGACCTGGTAGCACGCCCTTCGAGGGGAACCTCACCCATCACCAATAAGGATGAGGCTCCGCCATGAAGAGGACAGCCAACCAGCAACGGGCCCCTGATGACATCGCTCGCGACGTCACAGTATTGCCCAATGAAAAGTGAGGTACCGTTTCTTCAAGCCAACCGAATGCAATAAATAGCGTGAATACATCTGACACAGACCATTGGACTCAGCGATCCCGTCCCGAAGATGGCCAAACGAGGTGGCCGAAACATGTAGAAGCCTTTTAAAAATCAGAAAAGAAGAAATAACAAGAAATACCGGATAGACCCCTGACGACTACGGCCTGTTCCCGACCTACGAAGCGCACCTGTATACCTGTTGACGACCCCAGCCTGTCCGCCCTGATAACCAGTTGCTTTTGATAACACCAGCCCGCCCTCCCGAATTTCCGTTGACGACCTAGAGCACGATGACATTGGGACAGCTGCTTTATAATACCGGCGTGCCTGAAAGGCAAATCATAAGGAGAATTGAAAGAATATTATACAAAATCAATTCTGTGAATTCTGCAATTATTTTTAATAAAATAATAATAATAATAATAATAATAAACTGAAGGTTTTCCTTTTGTAAAGTTATCTGTCAGTGATTTTTATACTGAAATATATTCTATTTTATTCACATACACAGACGGAAATGTTTCGGTAACATAAAGGAATTCCATCCGTTCCTGAAGTAGGAAAGTCCTGCTGCAACAATATGGAAGCAGCTTTATCCATTTATGAAATATGCAATTTCCTACTGATTGCAATATATAGCCAATTCAGCTACACTATTGGTTGCAGTTCATGCTTAACAGGTCAATACTACTTTTTGAACTACAGATCGTAGTAATATTACTCTTACCACAGTAACGAATGACAACCCAAAAGTAATAAGAATAGCAGTCAATTCTTTGTTTGTGTGAGACATAACTTCCTTTTGGCCCTAACAGGAAAGTGGAGTTCTCTCGAGTTTATAATCCCACAGACTGATCTAAATCACCCTCGGTTTCAATGCACAGAAGAATTGCGGATCGTGAAATTCCAATCTAATGTTTATATCTGGTCACAGCCATGTATACAATTTTCCTGCGGTACTCATATATTTCAGTATAAAAATTGTTCATGTTTCACTTGGCTGAATGGTCAATGGTCCCGTTTTGAGCTCCATGTTGCAATTCTAAGTGGAGATTTTGCAATCCCAATCCTCCGGATGCATTACGTCATCCCAGGAGACCAGTTCTCTTATTCCGCGACACAAGCACTGGCGTTGTTGGTCTTTGTCAAATCAATTATTGCCCTTGAAATATCTGGATCGTTACCAGGCCTTCATCTCGCTTGTGCCACGGTTCAGAGATATCTGAAAGAACTGGTGCATGGTGCCTTTAAGAGTACCTTCCAAACAACAATCTCTCTCTCTCTCTCTCTCTCTCTCTCTCTCTCTCTCTCTCCCTCTCTCTCTCTCTCTTTTTTTTTCTCTCTCTCAATATATATATATATATATATATATATATATATATATATATATATATATATATATATATATATATATATATATATATATATGAGAGAGAGAGAGAGAGAGAGAGAGAGAGAGAGACACGATTGTGTTTGGAAGGTACTCTTAGAGGCACCATGCACCAGTTCCTCGCAATTTTTGACTCTAAATTCTTGTTGCCAAACTGCAAGCGTCTACTGCACGTTAAATTTACTCGCATTTCCAGAGTTGATAAAAGTAAGAGGAAAGCAATATAAATATATTTAACTAAGTTTTAGTATTCAGGCGATTTGCAAATCTTACAAACTCCTTGGAATATAATTGGCA
>NC_061093.1:51843433-51853433 GCF_015104395.2 Macrobrachium nipponense | reverse complement strand
TATATAGATTTTCTTCTTTGTTACGACGCAAATTGAAGATAGGATCCAAGTCACTGTATGTTGTAGAAATGTTTACTTGATTTTTGTCTCGCCCAAAGAAAAAAAAATACGTCGACGGATCCTTAGAAAAGTGAGTTATTCCTACTTTATTATTATTATTATAAATAATTTGTTGAAAAAAATCATCAATTATATATTAAATATATTTCTATGGGCTGTTATTTCTCGCCCCACCCACCTTTTTAGATTCTCTTCAGTGGAAACTACCCTCTCCATTTATATTTTAACGTCTACACTCATGAGAAACACTGTTCAGATGTACGAAAGTCGTTGTTTTTTACATAAAAATATATTTTAAACATATAATTGTGGATTTTTCTTCACAATTTGTTTACACGAGAATGCGAATTTTGTAACTATTGATGATTATTATAATTATTAATCGGAGTTTAAAAAAATCTTGCAGCAGAACATCTGGTACACATGAAGGACAGACTGAACGTATACTCTAGTTTGATATAAAGTTAAATTGCTTATCAGTTTTACCAATTCCTGTCACTCTTCCCTCAGCATGAGACAAATTATACGAACGCGTCACTTTTTCTGTCTCGTAAGCCATTAACGCAAAACCTCAAAACTTTCCTATGTAATCCTATATCACTGTTCGGGTTTCAGTCTTCCTGATGAAGCATTCAAAGGACAACGTTTCGCCTTAGAAAGATGACATCATCGATCTTACGATTTGCATTAATGTTACTTCATTATTTTTGACTTGTGTGACGTATCTTGCGTTGCTTATCTTTGTCTTCTTCATTCTCTTCATCATTATCTTCATCATCATTGACACTGTTGACAGTGTCATTTTGTTCGTTGGTAGACATCATGGAAATCAACATTTAAATGAACATATGTGCAAATTAAATGATAAAATTACCACTAAAATAGTAAAAGTTTAATACATATATGTATATATACACATATATATACACAAGAAATTTTTTTATATGTAGATATATATATATATATATATATATATATATATATATATATATATATATATATATATATATATATATATATATATATATATACATATACACACACGCACACACACACACACACACAAACATATATATATATATATATATATATATATATTATATATATATATATATATATATATATATATATATATATATATATATATATATATATATAAATTTATATTTAAATTCAAATATATAAGGCCAAAAGTAAGATATGCAGACGCTTACACAAACTCACATACATGTGAATAGATATCCATTTAAAGGAAAAGCTCCATAGCAAATCAATTTAGCATCTATTGTGAATGAATAGATTCTGCACAAACCTTCAAATGCATTCAGTGCGCCAGTCCCCTCACAAACAATGCAGCATTCACCCCACCCTGGCAAACACTGTCACCTGGTTATTAAGGCATTCATTTGCATGAACTCTTTCATTCCATCGCCAGTATTCTAGGTCTTTCCTCTCCTCCTCCTACCTTCTAATACTTTTGTTTTCACTACTCTATCGTCATTTGATTTTGTATCCTACCAAACACTGATCTATCGTTTTCACATAATGCTCACATTAACACTACGTTATTACCCACGTATCATTCCTTTCAATTCTACTTAGGTCAACTATTAAAAGTTTGCAAGCATTTCATGTCAAGACCTTGTCCTTTCATTCATTTATTTTATGCTGTAAAGATAATTGTTTCAACATTTTTTCCGTACATTCCACATTGGCCTCCGAGTCTCTTCAATTCTTTCGCGCACACGCACTCACAAACACACACACACACACACAGGTGCCTTTTCTTTCAGCACTTATTCTGTGACTGATCTCTTCTCTTCTGCATAAAATACCACTCATTTTGTCATGGAGTAAAATGAAGAGGTCTCTCTATATGGATACAGAGACTCCTTCAATGGTATCTCATCCCTTCTTTAATGGGTATTTACTTCTGTGATTCTCGTATGTTTTTCTCTTTGGGCATCTTTATGAGAGCCACCCACCTTTGCCCATTTTGGAGCTCTGCCCATTGGACGCTTTATGGACTCCCTCTCTTTACTTCATAAAAACGTCTAAATTATACCTTTGACGGGATAAGGAAAGCCTTTTTATTTACTAAATATGACCCAGTTCTTCATTTGCATTAAAGTATGCGCGGTATCTTATTTCTGAATTTCTCTTCCCTTCCAGATATCTGTTCTTGCCTCTTTTTACTTCCGTTGCTTTTCAAGAATACATTTAATTTCCCTAGAGTTGATTTTCACCTTCTTCATCATCTTTTAATTCTACTAAGTCTGCTGGGGTCCAAAACAAAGTCCATTTAATGTTGTTTATTAAAATTCTTTTTTTTATACTTTTGTCCTGTTATCAACAGTGAAATGTATTATAAATCTTCCATTATTCTGCCACTTTCGATCTACAACCATTACTCATAAAAAGTATAATTCCACCATTCTGACATCCATTTACTTCATTTTTCAACTGAGATTCACGTTCAAGTACTTTCTCCTCGCTCAAGTAATATCCTTTCTTGCCATCACACCAACAAACAAGTTGCAGATTCAGTGCAAATAGTTTATTGTATCGCAAAAACCTTCCTTCAATCTCTCTCATTTTTTAAATCCGCTCTTTTTAATATTGCTGCCATGAACAGAATTTCAAGAAAATTTCCCGCCCTGTAAACAACTCTTTGAGATCCTTATTCATAAGAATTTATCTGTACCCAGTTACTTATACTTTGATAATTCAGTTTACCTGCGTCTATCAATGGCACCTTAGGTGTCCCTGTATACCAATGGAATTCTTTCTTCTGTCTTCCTAACGCCTCGAGCTAGTTTGGCAGCAGATAATTCTTCTCAAACAATTCTCTCGGAAGAATTGCAAAACTATTTATCCACTGTTAAGTTTTATCGTTGTAACATCCATAAACCTTCCAGTTCAATCTTGACAGCACTTCCTACCAAATTCGGGTATATTTCAGCGATAAATTCGGTCGCCTGTTAGTAATTAACTTTAATTTTTATTCCTAAGCCTACTTCTACAACACAGTAATATTTATCGTCTCCCTCTCCCTCTCTCGCCTCTCAAACACAGCATTCCTACCGATCCTTCTATGCAAATTCCTTCCTTCCATTTACTGGGATATGCATAACAATTTTTGTGGTGTTTTTGTTACATCAAGTATAATTGCTTTGTCATTTTTTATTACATGAAACAAGGTAAGAACAATATACAGGTTGTCCATAAAGTCCCAGTACCATTGTGAGCAATAAAGGAGGTTTGACGAAGGAAAACATTATTTTTGACCAAGGCAGACATGGGTCACTCATGGAGGACTATTCACACCTGTACAGGTTATCAAGAAGTCTAAATAGACCAAAAACGCCCAAAGGGCTCTCTCACAGGCTAAAAGCATGTATATAGAGAGAAGTGACTTTGAATTTCAGGTCCTGCCTAATCAAAAACAACCATTCCAATGTCAAACCTCCCACTACATGCAAGGAGAGCCGTTCCAAGAAGAAGAAGAAGAGCGCAATCTATCCATCAACTGTTTCCACCCATCGTTACCATGTTCACTATTGAGTTAATATAGTGGTTTATCGAATTGTGTGAAATGTAAAAGAAAGAAAACCATGAAGGGTGGGGTCTGAGTGACCCATGTCTGCCTTGGTCAAAATAATGTTTTCCTTCGTCAAACCTCCTTTTTTGACCGAATGGCAGACCTGGGTCACTATGGAGTATTTACCAAGAGTCATAAAAAAAGGGAATTTTATGACAAGGGAAAGAAGGGAAGGGAAAGGAAACAGCTGATGGAAGAGGGACACCTGAGGTAATATCATTGGAAATTGTGAATTAATGAGAACTATTCATTATTACTATAATTAAATATAAGTATTCTGAATCTTGACTGCTAAGAAGAATTGAATAAATTAAATGCAGTAAACAAGTAGTATTTACTCAAAAAACCCTTAACCAAATCATAATCCACAAAACTCAAAATTATAAAGGCAGACCTAAAAAGATAGGTATCGGTACTAGAAAAAATGAGATAAAGTATACATATTATACTTAAGTAGAATACCAGGTATCCAGTTGACACCATGACATCAACCCCATTATGTGTTAACACAGACATAAATTGTAATCTAAATATATACTTATAATAAGAAATATATATTTAGACAATATGAAATAGTACCTATGTATAAATAGATAACAAATGACGTATATAAAAACAAATTATAAATTTGTGAGATATGCTTCCGATTCAGAGCCCAGCACGATAAAAGACGAGAAATAATAGACATCTCCTTCAAATAATTTTTCTGAAAACGTTATAGAAGACCATCCAACAAGATCACAAATTCTTTTGCTATTCATACCTTTTAGGAAAGCAAAAAGAAGTTACGACTTTCTCAAATCGTGAGTTCTGGGAAAGGAACCTGGATCAGCCAACGAATAATGACGCATAAATAGTCTCAACTTATTAATTGATATGTCAGAAAGGTTTTCTGGGGTGACAAAAAAAAAAATTTTCAAAATTTTCGTATTGCAATTCTAAACAAGGTACTTCTCCAACTTATGCACCGGACATAAAGTATGATGACCTCCTTAATCATCCTTAAGTCTAGTGATTAAAAATCAGTCACGTCTAGAATTAGGACGTTCATTCTTGGCCAAAACATTTTGGATCAGGAAACAGTCTGACCCTCTTTGAAGAAAAATCAAGAAATTCATATGAGCTCAGTAATAAATGAGATTAGAAACAATGTAATATATAAACTATCTTTAACACAAGGGTTCTCTTGGAACCTTGAAGACAATGCAAAGTTAAAAAACCTTATCTGAAGACAAAGAAACTTTGTACAAGGAATCATGGGTTTGATGTTAAAAAAGGGCTTTCATAATTCTGGAAATGGATGAACCGATACATCAATGTTGAAAGCAAGCTTAAGAGGATCAGATAATGCAGACTTATAAGTTGAAATTGTGGTAGGAGATAAATGGCTGTCATTAAAAAGATTTCTCAGGAATGCTAAAATAGTTTCCACTGAAATCTTACTAATATTATTAGATCTAATAAATGACAAAAAGAGTTCCACACAGTCTGATATTGTCTATTGGTAGAAGTTCTTAAGGATTTAAATAAAAAAAATTCTTGCTGAATCACTAGAGTATAACTTGTTATGAAATCTTAATCATAAACTCCAGCAAGCTATTTGGAGGAGAATCTTTGAGGCACAAAAGCAACGATTCCTCCCAACTAGTTGCGAGAGTACTGGATTCAGGATTATGAGTCTTTCTTTTAGCCCTTGCTGGCAATAGAGGGAACCATGCCTGGGCAGTCCACAATGGGCTATCAGCTTTGCTTTTCCTCTGAAGTTTTCCAATAACTGACCACTCTGAGGATCATCTTTGTTGGAAGAAACAGGTAAATTACTTGCCACCTGTTCCAGTCCCCTGTGAGGGTGTCGATCTCCACTGCTAGGAGGTCGATCACTGGAGAAACGAAGTGAGGTAACTGGGAATTCTCTCTCGTGGCAAAAGATCTAATTGGGGCATCTCCAACTGGGAGCAAACATAGTGGAAGGATGTCTCATCCAGAGACCACTCCGATGGTATTGGATGGCTTCTGGATAACGCATCTGAATAACATTTCTTCACCCCTGCCGCGTGAACGCTGTCATTGTTAGGTTTCTCCTCTGAAGAAACCTCAGAATAGAGTGTCCACTCACTAAGAGGTTTTGATTTGCCCGGACCCCTTCCTGTTCAGACAGGCCACTGCTGTTGCGCTGTCTGAGTGTAATCTGAAGTGGATCCCTGGCTGAGATTCAGCTTCTTGATGGCAATATACACGACGGGTATCTCTAAAATATTTATATGGCAAGTTGAGAGAGGATGAGACCATGCACCCTGAAACATCTGCCCTGCAGATGTGTGAATCCCCTAGCCTGTCTGGGAGGTATCTGTGTACACTTCCAGAACCTGGGAGGTGGAGGTGGACAGAAAGGAATCACTGCCGAGAAAATCTGTGGATGCATCCATCTTTATAAAACCTTCTTGATGAAAGGAGGGAATGGACATAACTGATTCCTTTGCTTTCTGTTGGTCTTCGTGATTAAAAAGTGATTCGGGCCCTTTAAAATGGCTTTGCCCACAGGGTCGACTATTGATGCAAATTGGAGCCTCCCCAACTCTGCTCCACTTGCCGACAAGACACTGATGTTTGCTTCAAAAAATAACGAAAGGGTCCGAGATAGAGACATAACCTTGTTTCTCAGCAGATGCAGGGTACCAGAAGTGGTGTCCCAACCACCCCCAGCCACTGAAAGTCTGTTCCGGAGTAGTCTTGATTTCTTCATGTCGATAAGAAAATACCCCAACTCAGACAGGGTCTGTAAAACAATCCTTGTTGCCTTAAACAACTCACTCCCGAATTCGCCCATATCAGCCAGTCGTCCAGGTATATCAATACCTGGATACCTTTCTGCCCGAGTTCCCTCAGAATTGGACAGCAGATCTTCGTGAATACTCTTGGAGCGATGTAGAGCTTTGAAACGAAACTTCTTCCCTTCTAGACTGAATCCGAGGAACTTCCTGTAATATGGGTATATCAGAAATTCAGAATATGCCTATAGACGTCTTTCAAGTCGATGGAGGTGGCAAAAGCTCCTATTGCCAACAACGATCTTACGTCTTGCAAAGTTGTCATTCTGAAGGTCGGACATTGTATTGATTGTTTGAGGGTTGACAGGTCAAGATGATCCGTCTTTTGTTGTATCTTTCTTTCATCATGTATGAAACAAATTCTTTGAGTTGTGGATTGAAGCCTGAAAGAATGAACAGAAGTGTGATGGAGAACTGCACCACTCCAACCTCAGCCCCTTTAAGATTGCAAGACCCTGAATCTCTTGTACAATATTGATGAAAGTATTGGAGTCTCCTGCCAACCCTCAAATTCTAAAAAAGATTTACCCTCCCTCCCCTGGAAGACTGGTTACATCTAGGGGTGTAACCAGAGGTATGATGCCTGGAGACATCATACCTCTGCCCGAGGTTACATTTTCCACGACTCATGAGGTACCTCGGGGACATCTGTTGAGAAGATGAAGAGTGTAATGATTCTGGTAATTCCTTCTGAAGTTACCCAAGGTTTTGTGAGAAAGGGCGCTTCATAGCAGGATTCCTAAAAACCAAGCATGGTCAGCAACTGACTTGGCGTGATGAACAGCTTGGGGGTGACTACTCCTTCCCAGGCATCCTCATGAGAGAGGTTCTTTGAAAGCGGATCTGTCTGAGGAACTTTAAAACCAGAGCATTTATCATAAAACAGCCCGGAAGTGCAAGCTTCCTCAATTCATATTTCTTTCTAGCAAAGAGGTTGTAGGCTGTCTACCATGGCTCGTAAGGGCATCTTCAACAAAGCATAGAGCTGAAGAGTTAGAATCCTCTTTAGGGTCTGTCTGGTAGGTACTTCCATTAGTTCCTCGTTGGACGAGTTGATTCTCGGCTCTGCCAACGCTAAATCAGAGAAATTTATTTCTGGTAATAGAAATTAATTTCAAGATATAATGTGGTTCGGATCCAACAATAAGTTGTAGGTCCCGTTGCTAGGTGACCAACTGGTTCCTAGCCACGTAAAAATATCTTATCCTTCGGGACCAGTCCTAGGGGAACTGTTAATCAGCGCAGTATTCTGGTAAAACTAGGATATACTAACTTTAGTACTTCCGCTGCGATGGTCATGCTCCATGAGCTGAGGAAGTTCTGATGTGCACCCAGCTCGTCTTGAACAGCATTCTTAGGAAGCGGCTGCAATCTGTCAGAATTGAACAAGACGGCCGGTTCCATGAGAACAAAATTCTCCCCTTTCAAATGTCTTAATGTATTCCGTAGATGTTATGGGAGAAATGGAGTCTTCTTCCCAGGTTATCCCTACTCGGGGTCGCTGTTTTTAATGAATCTCTTCCATCTACCTCTGTCCTGTGTCATTTCCTCCCGTACTAGAGTAGGGGACGAAATTCTTAGATGCACGACTACTGCCCTTTCCGCCTTCGAATCTGGAGGATGGAAGGGGCTGTCGTTCCATTCTGATATAGAAGCAGGATCGGGTGTAAGACGATCAAAAGGGCCTCATAAGCCTGACGGACTGGGATGATGCCCATTGTTTCTTAGGAGGAGCCACGTCTCTTTGAATCTGTGCCTCCTGAGAGTTTGTAATTAATGAAATATTCTTCTGGATAGAGGTGGCATCAGACGAGGAATCATAGTGAGATTCTTAAAGGGATGTTCCTCTAGAGTAACAATCCTCTGTTGCATATCCCTAATTGCTCCAAGGATAATCTCCAAGGTATCCTGAGAATTAGCCAGAGAGGGCGGCGCCCCTGAGGCGGAAGGGGCTAACTGGGACCAGGAGGCGACTGTGTAAGGGCGGCAGAGGCAATACATTCTTCTTGAGTCACTGCTGAAGAGATGGGGTCTTTGGACGAGCCACCCTTCATAGAACCGTGGGAAGAAGCTGCAGAGGATTGGATGTCGACTACCCCTGAAAGTGTGTGAATCCAAGAGATCTAGACTGGCGCTAGATGCGAGTATGAACTTCTTTGGCAGGGCGGCAGACTTAGAAACTTATCATGTATAGGAGGTTCTTTAAAGGCCGCTGGAGAAGGCTTAGAAATTACAGTTGTTGAGATTCCAGTATCGCATCGGGCAGTAGTTCCGAGATGCATCAACTTCAAGAGCCACCTCACGGCAGAGAAGAAGCCCTTGAGGAAGCCACATCCTGTGCAATTGCAGATAAAGACTCCTCTTCTTGGTCGTCCATTATCTGCTATAGAGGAAAGTCTTCAGGAATAGTTCAGGTAAACAAGACTAAACCTAAAAAATCAACATTTTGAGCAAAGACAAAGAAATTACCGACCCTGGATTGAGATCCAGCAGGAAGAGTCAAATCCATGCGCAGTATGTGTCTTAAATCTGATGAACATCATGAACAGTTTTTCCCCAAAACTCATAAATTCAGGCAGTAAGCGCCTTAAAGGCGATGATGGCGTCTTCGTTTGGGCCAAATTACGGGGCCTTGTCCCATAGTCCATCACAGTTGCCACAAATTGCTCCATGCACGAGTCGTGGGCTATGTCCTCTGTTGCGTGATTGCATTCACAGCAGGGCATTCTGAAAGAAGGATTTCCTATTGAGTTTAATCATCAAAAAATCCTTTGCCGCCCAAGGTTGGCATCCCACTTTATTTCGGGCGGCACACCTTAAGGCGGCAACGCAGCAACAAGCATTATTGCAATTATACCCCGCTGCCGCAACCGCAGCAAAATGTAACTAGGGCAATCTAGAGCTGCTATGGAAAGGGGGAGGGGGGGGGGCGGCAGGGCAGGGTATATGTAATCAGGTATTCAATCCCTTCAAAGTCCTGCCGCTGCAATCGCGGCAACTGCAGCAAAATGCAATCAGTATAATCCTGCAGCTACTATGAAAAAGGGGGCTGCGGCAGGTAAGGCTGATAAATGGACTAAGCAATATAAACTGTTGAAAGGAATAAATAAAAAACATAAAGAAAAATATACACACACTAGGCGTCATTAACGCCAACGCGGCTGACATTAGAAATCGGATGTCTGCCGCGGTTTGAAAACCATTCTGAAATTAGGTATGCCGCCAAGTAAATACACCCTCAAATCAAAGGAACCGGTCGTTCCACCTTCATCCACCTATCCTGAAAACAGATACCCTGGTTCTGGATAGAAGAGGTTATATCACCCAAAAACGCGGCAGAACATTCAATTGAATATCTGCCGCGTGCTTAAAAAACCATTCATGAAATAGTTATGCCGCTCAAGTAAATACACCCTCAAATCAAAGGAAGCGGTCCTGTCACCTTCATCCACCTATCCTGAACAGATACCTGGTTCTGGATAGAAGAGATATATCACCAACGCGGCAGACA
>NC_061093.1:51828433-51838433 GCF_015104395.2 Macrobrachium nipponense | reverse complement strand
ACACTGGGCTGGAGTTATAAGGCCCTTCTTTTCTAAGATCCATATCAGTCGCACATTGACCATTTTTTCCATTAACTTACATATGCATGATATTAGAGCAATAGAACGATAACTAGACGGAGTAGCACCATCTTTCTGTGGCTTCAAAAAAGCTAGTATATAGTTATGTTCCACAAAGCTGGAAATGTTTTCATTTCTTTCCATATTTTATTAATGATACTGAGCAAAAACTTTTGTGTTCCATGTGGCAAATTTTTTATCATTGAATAGGTTATGTCATCTGCACCAGGAGCAGATTCATTACATGATGACAAGGCAGATAAAAATTCCTGAAAGGTAAATGGCTGGTTATATGATTCCTTTCGCGTTGGATGTAAAGTCGAGAATTTTATTTTTATTTTCCTTTTGAATACGTTCTTCATAGTAAGGTGAGCTTGGGTTTTAGATGAAACATTGGCAAAATGGTCAGCAAAAACCTCACTAACATACTCTGGATTGGCAACCAAGTTTTCCATTTACTAATAATACTGGTGGAGGTGTTGGTACATATTTGCCACTGATTTTCTTTATTTTATTCCAGACTTCACGTAAAGGGGTTTTCCAATTAATTTTTGAGATAACATCTACCCATGACTGACGTTTGCTAGTTTTACTTGGTATCGAAATCTGGCTCGTGCCTTCTTAAATATGATTAAATAATAAGAGCATTTATTTCTGGAATTGCGTGTAAAAGCTGATCGCATTGCTTTACGAGCTCTTTGACATTGAAGGTTCCACCACCGGAACTGGCTTTCTTTTAAATTTTCCAGTTGTAAAAGGAATTGTCTTCTGGGCAGCATCAATAATTAGTTTACAAAGGAAATCCAGGGCATCATCCAGGGACTGGAAATCCTACATCCATTTCTAAAAAAGTCAGGGTTTTGAATAATGCCCAGTTGGCTTTGTCCAGAAACCAACGAGGTGATCTTGGTGTAGCAGTTTCACCTACTACATTATAAGGATTGGAAAATGATCACTTCCTAATCCTTCACTCATTGCATTCCAAGAAAGTCAAGATAACAACAGGACTGCACATGATAAATCTATCACAGAAAAGGTTACAGTTTGAATATGAAAATGTGTTGGTTCTCCAGAGTTAAGGATTGCAAGCTCTTTGTCTTCAATAAAATTATAAATATTGTTTCCTCTAGGATTGGAGATTCATCACCCCACATGGGGTGTCTTCCATTAAAATCACCAACAATAAGAAAAGGCCTTGGAAGCTGATTTATTAATTCCTCTAATTCTCGAGTCAGATTATATATCTATTTGGAGGTAAATACAGTGAACATATGTATATTTTTTTCAGTAAAATCTGAACTGCAACTACTTGTAAATCTGTTTGCAGTGGATATTTTTTTGTGAGCTGTATCTCGCCTAATTAACATAGCCCTTCCCCCATGAATTCCTACTTGCTCTTCACAATCAGAATGATTAAAAATGTATTCTTTAGGACATATGATTTTTTGTCCAGGGCATAGTCTCTTGCAGGGCAATGCATAATGTAAGTTTTCTATAATTAAAATTTGTAGAGATTCATATTTGGCTTGCATCCCCCCTGACAGTTCCACTGCAAAATTGAAAGCCTGCGATCCATTACGATTAATAATTAATTATTATCTTTTACGCGTTTTAACCTGGGGATATTGCTCTGGATAACTATGGATTTCTGAGAGGAAAGTTCATTATTTTCATTTTCACTTTTATCTTTTCTTTTTTCTGATGTTTCTAGTTCTCTCTCTTTCCTGTGATCTGATTTGGGCCGAGTTCCATTGGATGTATTCAACTGTATTCCTTTAGGTATCTCTGCTGTACATGATTTAAGAACTTGTGGGTTTGGTTGCTGGAGTGATATGCTATTTTCATTATTCAAAGAACATCCTGCTTTAGGTTTATCATCACTATGCTCCTCTCCACGTGGCATTGTCTCAGCCTGGTTTGACTTTGTGACTGCAGCGGATGGTTGCTGTTGTACTGCATGAGTAGCTGGCACTTGTACATTGGACTGTGGCTTCTTAATTACTGATGAAAATGTAACTCCCGGTCTATTTGAAGTTCTAATACTTTCTTTCTAGCGTCTTTGAACGAAATCTTTTCCATAACTTTAACTGTTTGCACCTCCTTCTCTAAAATAATTTCACGCAACTTTTTGGGGATGCAGGATGGTTTCTCCACAATTAATACAAGATGGTGGTTCATTGCATGGTCCATGTGCTTCTTTGCCACAATTACAACATAAAGCAGGTTTTTCATTTATTTCTTTCTACATTCTGTATCAAATGACCAAACATTTGGCAGTGGTAACATCTCAAAGGTGATGGTATGTATGGCTTGACTTTGAAGTTCAGCCATCCTTGCCTTGATAGCATTAGGTAATTTAAAGGTGTTAAAAGTGAGGATTAGTGTCGCCAGGGGAACAATCTGATCTCCCACCTTCTTTTCTCATTCTGACCACCTTTGCCACATTCTGTTCCTCTAATTCCTGCTGAATTTCTTCAGTATCTAATAAGAGCAGTTCAGGAGCATATATTACTCCTCGACTCTGGTTATGTATAGGATGAGGGAAACACGTAACTTTTCGCCCTACTAAGGTATTCATCTTGAGCATTGTTAATTTCTCTGCTTGCTTTAATTAAATACACTGATATTCTGCAATACATCATCTTCAAGCCTAAGAACTATAAACTTTTTGTATGAAAACTAATTCATACATACCAGGAAGAATCTCCATTTTTCTTTCTTATTACTTTGAATATTCAAGTTCTTTGAATTCACTTTTGCATTTTTCTTTCTTTCCAAACAGGAGAAGAAAAAGGTTCCATCGTAACGATGCTCGAACCTGAATTATCCGTTGCCAAGTCCATTTCCATGCCAGAGTCAGATAAAAGAGGGGGGTTTGCCATATATGCGTAAAAATATAATTCGTCCGCGTAATCCCCATACCCACCACGGAGCCACAATTAGAGGACGGGGGTCATCCCTTTTACAAAGGCCGCCCTAGGGTATTACCTGGATCAAGGTGTATATAGAATAAGGGAGAGAGGTACAGTCACTTTGGTCGCGGGGGTAGTTGTGGGGTATTTCCGTGACAGGCCTGGAGGCCAGGGTGGGAGCGGTCAAGGCAAGTACTACCTTGGGAAACTTAAGTACCTTGGGTCGAAGAGATTAGGCCTGTAAGATGTCCTTTTCACTCTGTTATCTTGTATACGTTTGGTGTTCTTTTGAATTCATATCGGTCACTGTACTACACATACAAAATCGTGGATTGATTATGTTTGGCTCTTTAATATATATAGAAACCTTAAATTAATATGCTTGACAGGACTTGAAAAAATATTCAATTAGCATTTGACCTGGCATTTATTTATAAGGCTTATGTATAATTTTACAATACATTATTTAATAAACTAACATAGATAGACATAGATAACACATAACAGTATCTGGCTTCATAATGGAAATGAAAAATACTTAGTAAAAGTGAAAAAAACAACAATTTTTAAAATTTTCATGGCATTATTTAGTTATTTTGTGCATTTTTTTTTTGCCTACTTGATAAAATTTGGGCATTCAGAGCTCATCATCTAAAAAACATCCGACATCTGCAAAAAAAAAAAAACAATATTACTTTAAAAGGCAAAGATAAACAATTTTCAGTATGGCGTGCCAAGTCGCATAATACTCCATTACCTGGTCTCAGTGTATTTTCTCCATTGAATGTTTGAAACATTTTTTTCCGTTACCTTTAATTTTTCAAATAACTCAGCACTTGGTTCCGTTAATTTATCATCATGTTGCTCTACTGCACTAATCCAGGTACCTTTCACTATTTTAAGTTTACATCCTAAGAACTGATAATCTGGAAATTTGAGATTGCCACATAACCTCCACATATCGAAGGCCCTCTTCGTCTGCAACATTCTCTAAAGTTATTTCATGAAATTCATTTTCAAAGGTTTCTGAATCTTCTTCTGGCATCTTCTCATCTTCAGTAGAGGAAAAACACCATTGCAGAAGTCATAAGCTCTCTTTCAAGATCGGTTTCATTTGAATCATTATTTTCACAACTTTTCTCTTGACTGAACATTCCTTCCGACATATTTGAAGAATCGCACTCCTTCATCGAATTACAATATTTTCCAGTTATAGAGTTTATTTTACCAAGTAAATATGACCTTATTCTGTGTTTGACTTCATCTGGCGTAAGATGATCATAAGTTGCACCCATTTGTCTAAGACAGCCAAACATGTTTTCCAGTCCATCTTGGTTAAGTCTGGAGGTAATTATGTATGACACATCATATTTACTTTTATATATATGCAACCTTGACAAGGATTTGCATGACACAATAAGTCACTTTTGGAACTGATAGATCTTATTACTTTTCCAAACTCGTATTGTTTCAGCAGTACACTTCATATTGTCAAGGATTTTATTATTCTGTTCCGTCAGTTTGCATCCCATAAGTATTTATAGATTTTTTTTCTGTCATAAGGTACCCTTGAATTGAACACATCAAACCAGGAGTCGGCAAGCTTTAGAAAGTCCCTTGTACTTTCCCAGGACATGCTCGTCAAAAGTCCCTGACTTCCATAAAAATCTAAAGCTTTAGATGTTGTTCCCGAAAGAAACTGCACTGCTTTCCTCACATTCATACGTCTGAATTTCATTGCTGGGGCTCGCGATCCAAGAAGTTCCTTCTGCAGGTCTCTTTATATGCATTTTCTCAAAATGTTTACTGCTATGCGATGAGCAGTAGGGTTAAGTAGTCCTTTCTATTACAACGATGAACCCATTTCAGTCTTGTTTCCTCATCACGAGGGAATCGGAAAAAGGATACCTCCTCTTTTTTCTACTATTTGAATAACAACCAAACACGGCGCAGTTGTTGGTATTATTTAAATAATAATTTAGATTATATAAAAAAATCAAAACTATGGTTGCATTCGAAGAATGTAAAACTAAATCAATATAGAGATGACTGAAGTGACCTGTGATATACATTTGAATGAAAACGTAGCTGAGTGACTTCTCGCCCTGACCTGGCCTCCAGGTGATGCGGCTCTTGGGGGTATAAGCCGCAACCCCCCACAAATGACTCTACCTGACCATTCTATATACCTTGACCTGGATATACCACCTCACCCTCAGTGCTAAGGCGCGTCGTGATGTCCGTCGAGATCAGACCCGGCACTGAGGATAGGGTTTGACATTAAACTTTCCCCTCGCTCGACCACGTCAGGTACTCGAGTTTTATACGGGTGAGGTGGCATGCCGTCCAACCTCACCTCCTTCAAATCCCAAGATTTTGACTAAATCATGTCCAAAACCAATCCAAAGTCATCCACATAAAATCCATACCTTATAGGGGGAGGAAGCAGAAGGATGAAATGTTTTAGTAGAAGGAAAAGGGCTGACTTATTTAGTTGGATCAACAGCTGGGCACCAAAGCCCAGCGAGAAAGTAGTTCCCACCAGGCATCAGGGCCCAGCTGCTGAACCCTAAGCCCCCCCTACCTCCTCGGCAAAGCTTCAGCTTCAGGGGGGTAGAGACCATTTACATTCTCAGTTTTTGTATCTTTTTTTTACACATACTTTGTTAGATTTGTGTATTAAGACCATCCATGATATTTCATTGAGACTCAGTATATGTATATATAGTAAACTTCATACATACATACATATATAGACTATACGTATATATTTATATATACATATATATACACGTATTTATTTATAATATAATGAATATGTATATATACATGTATATGTATGTGTATATATATATATATATATATATATATATATATATATATATATATATATATATATGCATATATATATATATATATATATATATATATATATGATATATATATATATATATATATATATATATATGATATGCATATATATACATATTAGTACATTTCTTACTTGAAATACTAAAACATTGATACAGAACCTTACACATACAAAACATGATATATAGCCCAAACAACGTAAGAAAGACGAACTACTGGAGAGAGCAATGTCACTAATTGGCAAAAAGGCCTCTTACACTGCTCTCTTTTGCAGTTTGTAAATCCCTTCGCTGAAAATACAAGAGAAAACTACAAGAAATGGAAACGAAAGTATCCTGTTCTATTCAAGCCTTCACTTGTTATCTACGCACGAGGGAACTGACTGCAACACATTTTAGCGGAATGCATTTTCCGCCTTAAAAACTTCGAACTTTCCGAGCACTTTGAATATATAATTGTGGTCGAAGAACCTTCTATTATATATATATATATATATATATATATATATATATATATATATATATATATATATATGTATATATATATATATATATATATATATATATATATATATATATATATATATATATGATATATACATATATATATATATATATATATATATATATATATATATATATATATATATATATATATATATATATATATATATATAAAATATATATATATATAATTGTGAAATAGTTATGCAAATCTTTATGTCGTTGTAGATTATTCTCTTGAGACTTAACGGCTGTGTATTATCCTTCTCTGGAATAAAGCAGTTACATAAATAGAAAAGTGACGGCAATTTACGGAAAACGCTACTTAATTACCACTTTATTGATTCTTTGTCACTTAGAATCATACTTTTTTAGCTTTTTGTTTTGTTTTCTTCGTTTTTTAGTCCGTTTCTCTAATTTAGCGGCTTCATTTTTACGCATTTTGAAAATAAGTTATTTATTAATTATTTTCATGTGAAACTTATCATGATTGATTACTAATATTTTACTTTGCATAAAAATAATCTATCCTCGATGTCATCTACAAACTAGCGGCACTAATTTTTTTTTCTCCTAACTAATCAGAATTCTAGGCAGTCGACGACGCACAACAATGAGCATATTTCTTTCCCGGTGTAACATGGCAAAACTTTTTGGAATGCTCAAATTGTGGACATTTTTACAAAACGTCGTATGGACTGGAATTCGTGCCTTATCTCGAAATAATGACAAATAGTTTTGGACAACTTTCTTCTTGCAACCGCCATATTTTCAGTGTAGCTTTATTCTGTTTCATCCATATCAAAATGGGCTTTCTTTTGCCCAGGAAACCGATTTGACGGCCATTTGGAGATCACTTATAAACTAACCCGGAAAAAGGCAAAATATTGTCATTCCGATGATTAATTTCGGTTTTATCGTCATGATGGAATCACGTGGAGAGAAATGAGCTGTAGGCACAAAATCCTAAGTACTAGACTAAGACTTGCCTATCTTACAAGGACAAAGGCTACCCCAACAGTACAGAAAAACAAAATTATAGCCTAACAGGTATTATCCAATTGGATATTGAGAGTTAATACATAGTACGGCATCCATTTTAAGAGAGCTAAGACCCCTAGCTGTGATGAGTTCAAGGTATTTGTTAAAATGTTAAAGGAAATACTAATGTATTAATTATTTCTTCACTACTGTCAAAATGAAAATATCGAAAACAAATATCTAACCTTTTCCTAAACTGCTTAAATGAAAGTTTCCGTTTTAGTTGATATTTCTTTTGACTTTACCTTTCGTTGTCATCCCCGTAGTATTTCGTATATCTTCAATTTTTTTTTCTTTCAAGAGATATAAACAACATTTCTCTTATTCTACGGAAATCTATCCAAAGGGTTATCCTTTATAACAATATATTCATCTATTACGGTATAACTTGAAATTGAATTATCATAGCTAAAATATAACATCACGAATTAAATTCTACAATGTTGTTGAGAGAGAGAGAGAGAGAGAGAGAGAGAGAGAGAGAGAGAGAGTGAGAGAGAGAGAGAGTCTATCTCTGTAGGTCCTCATCTTAAAGTAGGCCTATCTCTAAGGCATAAATATTTATTGCTGACTTGCTGAGAGCCGGTATTATGATGCACCATAACTTTTATGGGAACCCATTGTTCACTAAAGCTGTAGTAAATATTTTTTGGCCCCATTCTTGAATATGTATCGAATTCAGACTCTTGTATCCAATTCTGTACTTAATTTACCTCATCTCAAGTCTCTCAGCAACGATCTCATTCTTTGAAGATGAAAGTCGATGGTAATAAAGTGGCGCCAGAATATTTGTAAGCAATCTATCCCTTATTAATCTGCTTCACTCTCCTTTCATTTGTTAGTTATTTGTTTCTTGGAAAGACTCTTCCTTTTACTAAAAGTTTTATTTTACGTGTACTAATAAGGTGACAAACTCACTTTGTTTTTAGGCATAGAAATGTCCTTCGGTGTGACTAACCGCTTTTGAAAGTGGATAAGGAAGGATAAATAATATAAGAATGAAGCCTCGGAAATGCTAATCGTATCATAAAACAAAAAGTTACTCTAAGCTCCTCCTCCATAGTTTCAGGGTACAGAAAAATTTGTCCAGTAATTTTTTCAGGTATCTAAAGTTTTACATACTAAAGAGAGAGAGAGAGAGAGAGAGAGAGAGAGAGGAGAGAGAGAGAGAGAGAGAGAGAGAGAGAGATAGAGAGAATCTGCTCATCAATTTCTTGTGTCGTAAATATATCAAATTCTTCGAATCAAACCTTATTGGTTTTTCACTGACAATTGTTCATAGTTAATCCTCGTATTTTATGCAATTTTCTGCCATTTCTAGACGATAACTTTAATGAAACACTTGCGAAAAAGATAAGAAATTGGGGAAAAAATTATTATTTTTTTATTTTACTTAAAGCATTCATGCCATTTACAAAAAGCAGTTTCAAAGCTCAGGATGAACATGATCTCCGTACATAACGGCTAATACCCCCTTACGTTGCTCGTTCTCATTCACTTCTTTCCGATCGTATGCGGGAGACGCTTCTCGCTGAATTCTGTAAATGCCTTCCTGAACTCTATGATTGCGGAAGAGCAGTTCTGAGAGAAGTGTAAGAGTCCATTCCTCCCTTAGTAGAAGTATCATTTGTAAAAGACTCTGGAGACTCTTTCTTCTTGTTTATTGGTTATGGCTTGGTGAAACATTATGAGAATATGTTATCTATTTCTACTGTTATGAATATAGAACCTTTTCATATAAACAGTTTTTCTTGCAAAGTAAATTCAACAACAATATTATTAATCTTTACCGGAGAGAGAACTTCCTCCTCTCTCTCCGGTAAAGATTAATAATTGTTGATGAATTTACTTTGCAAGAAAAACTGTGTTTATATGAAAAGGTTCTGTCTTGATACCGGTAAAGAAAAAATGTACATTTTTCTATTCTACCAAAGGAAAAAGAAGCTATAATTCAATACTTTTTTTCAGAGATCGAACATATTTTCTGTGGGATACAATGATCTCCTTATATTTCAGCAAACAAAAATTAGAAATAGATGTGACAAGGGTAAGTACCAAAATCCTAGGACACCTTACATAGTCTAGATACATTTGCCCCATGTTTTACCATCAGTAAGGGGTTGGAAGTAGATTCGTGAGTATAAAAAAGGAAACAAAGCAATTATCATGGTGTATAAAGGTGTTTACACTAGGCTCACCCCCACTGCATGCGTAAGACTCATCACCAACTCCTCCCAATTTGTGTTAGCCCCGCATACTGGACTGCTCATCAGAGTCACGCCCACACCACTAAGTCGCTACTGAAACACTCCCCGTAGGTGGGGATAACAAAGAAATGTTGGGAGGGAGTTGGTGATGTGTCTTGCCTATGCAGCGTGGGGTGAAGCCTAGTGTAAACTCACTTTACAATGGATGGCATGAATACGCATTATAACATGGTGGAGGTTGAGCCTGAGTCCGCCACCTCTCACTTAGATACGTGGACATTTCCATGACCAGGGAGCAAATTAAAGTTTGTATTACAGTTTCTTATATTGAAGTTTGGTCTAAGGACGTGGAAACAAGGTAACATGGACCCGTATCTTATTGTAAATCCGCTTTAATGATCACGAA
>NC_061093.1:51810800-51827933 GCF_015104395.2 Macrobrachium nipponense | reverse complement strand
TTATACGAGTTCAGATTTATTATCAAAAGGAATGGAATTTTTCATACTTTTAGTAAACATCTCAGCTTTCGAAGTGGGAGAAAACTGAATCCATTTTCTGTGATACTTAGACGGCTCACTTTTGGCTTAATCCCATTAAGAACTTGGGGAGCCTATACTCTTCACATTTCGCTAATCATGGAAATGGAGATTGGATTTTGTATCTTAGACGGTTATTAACCAGGAAGGAGGTCATAACCCAGACCCCACCCTCCGTGTGTCTGTCTGTCTGTCTGTCTGTCCCGTTCATTAGTCATCATCTTTAACCGTCTTGTGTGTGTCTCTGTCTCCTTCACCACCCCCTATCGTTGAGACCACTTTCTCTCTCTCTCTCTCTCTCCCCCCTCTCCCCGTCTCTCTCTCCACAAACACTCACACACATAAACATGCCCAACCTAATCTCATCTCTCCGTCTCTCTCCGTGTTTCCATTTTTCTCATGTCCTCGTTCTCCCCTTTCTTAATACACAAAACCAAAATAAATCATAACATTTTATTTTCCTTCTCATTAAAATAAGAGATAAATGCTTATTTAATTCTTCAGTGTAATGTTTGTTGCTCAGATTACAATCAGAGATGTATATGTATCAGTCCCAAAACAATCGAAGTTTGCTTATATAATGTCCAAAATTTACATTAAAGAAAACCTAATTGGATTTCAAAGGATTTGTTTAATTGATTTTCGTCCGATAAAATCTCACCAAAACACCGGATATGGATCTAATTCGAAATAAGCTATGAAGCCACAGCCTAATTAGAAAAATATGCAGTGATGTCTAATTTTGATAATTTAAGGCACTCATCAGAGTAAATCAAAGAAATTTAAAGGGAAACTTAGCTAAATCTAGCAGGTTCGTACATAAAGGCTAGTATAACGTCATTACTAAAGACCCTCCACTCACTGATACTGTAGTGACGTACGTTACTAGATACCCCGCCCATATACTTTATGAATAAAGATTCAGATGTTGGTAGTAGTAGTAGTAACAGTAGTATATGGAAATTCTTAAATTGTTTGGCACATTCAACTCCCAAGTAGAGTACAATTAAGGGAAAATAGGCATTAAATGAAGAATATTTGATTATGTAATACAGCTCCATGATGCAATCCACGTTTCTGTTGATTTGAAATATGCACCAAGTCTTCACAGTCTCTGTGATAACCATTGTACCCCTGCAGTTTCAAGGATACTACAGTATCGTTTTCTGATGCCCTCCCGCGAAATTTTTGCCAAAGGTCGTAAGGTCTATGTGGATAAAGATTAGTATTTAGCAATGGATAAAAATACATAAGGTGTTGATAATATAATATTGATAATAAATAATGATTTTCATTATATTCATAACAGATATTATCATTATCTTGTTATTAATATATAATCATCATCATTATTGTTATTATTCATACTTCGCCGTCAGGGAAGAGGATGAGAGATACATAAAAATACAATATGAGTTATACATACACATCCTATATAGACAGATATGGTACATACATAATTTGCATATACACATAATACAATAATATATATATATATATATATATATATATATATATATATATATATACATGTGTACATATATATATATATATATCTATATATATATATATATATATATATATATATATATACATGTGTACATATATATATATATATATATATATATATATATATATATATATATATATATATATAATATATATATTATAATTATAACTTCAGAAAGCCGAAGACACCATGACAAGTTTATAAGGGTTTTATTCGTTAAGAAACGTTTTCGCACAAGGAACTTTGTGCATCAGCCAGTCTGTTTAAAAAATAAAAAAAAAGTTAGCAAATATGGGGCCCAAAGGGGAACCCATAGCCACACCATCCACTTGAGAGTATAGTTTTTTGGTTAGTTAAAAATAACATAGAGTCTTGTACTGCGGAGTTCTAAAAGTTGTTTAAAAAAAAGCAATTTACTAAACCAAACATGAAAAAATATATTCTTCGTCAGGAACAAACACTTTGTCAATGATAATGTCAATAGTTTCGTTAAGTGGGGACATTTGTGAATAAAGATTCCACATCAAAACTAGCCATATATAATTCACCATCTTGGTTGGATAATTTGATTTTTTTTTTTTTTTTTTGAAACTCAACCCATTTTTTTAAAAATATACTGACTGAAACATGCTCAGTCAATATTTGCTAACTTTTTTTATGTCCTCATCTGAACAGAAATTTTTTAGAATCCTTGTTCTTCAGCTTTTAAACCTATGTTTTATAGAAGGTACGTTGACGATATCTTCGCCCTTTTTTAAGCATCAATGGCAGGCAGCAGAATTCCTACAGTATATTAATTTACAACACACTAATAGCAAGTTTACTATAGAAGAGGAAAAGGAAAATTTTGTCCCCCCTACCATTCTTAGACATTTGCGTTTAACAGAATTGACCCATCAATTTAATACAGCTGTCTATAGGAAAAAACGTATACTGGCCTAGCCAATAATTTTTTTACAGCTCCTGCCAAAGAAGGTTTTAAACTTTAACACTATCTCCACTTAGTTCTAGAGCCCTGAAGTACTCTTCGAGTTGGGACATTTTTCCCTAGGGAAATAGAATTTTTACTATCTTTTTTCCAACAAAATTCATATCCCAAAGACTTAGTTCAGAAAATAATTAACAAAAATTCTAACTAAATATCTGAAACCAGTACCACCGATTGTTGACGTTTTCCAAAGAAACTCATGTATGCCTCGATTCCTTATATTTCCAACCTGAAACTGTCAAAGAAACTTACTCAAATCATTGAAGGTGAAAATTCCATGCTTAAAATTAAATTAATATCCAAATACCCGAGTAACATTGGCTCCCTGTTCTGCTTTAAAGATCGTCTGCAGCCTTTTATGAGGTCTAATGTTGTGTATAAATTTACGTGCCCAGGATGTCCTGGTGGTATTAAGTTGGATCTACCAAGAGGCTGTTTGCAAATGGCGATATTGCAGCCACATGGGGTATAGTTGTTTAGAACTGGCCAGAGATTATGTAGGACCAGAGCATGCAAATACAAAAAAAATCATGCCATCAAATGTAAGATCGAAGTCAAGAAACAGCACTTCTCCATTTTAGTTACAATAAGGACTCTGAGTATTAACAAAACACTTGAGTCCATTATTTTATCAAAAGACTTGTTCCCTCATTGAATAGCGGTAGTTCATCGTCTCCGCTATACCTGGCATAGTCTTCTTTCTGACCTCAATCTCATTTTCTAGTCATTCTCTCTCTCCTGTCCTTAGCGAATGGTTGGTGTTTTTTAGTAGTCGTGTTTTATGTTCTATTTCAATTTTAACTTTAAATTATTGCTAATTTTTTTAATTATAATTTTTAATTTAAAAATTTTAGATTGTAATTTTTTTATTTGTATTTTGCTTTTATTAATTTAAAATGTACTTTTATTTTAACAGACTGATGATGCACAAAGTTCCTTGTGCGAACCGTTTCTTAACGAATAACCCTTTTAACTCGTCATGTGTCTTTCGGCTTTCCTGAAGTTATGATTGTATATGGAAGTTTTTTCTGCATATCCTATATATATATATATAATATATATATATATATATATATATAATATATATATATATATATATATATATATATATGTGTGTGTGTGTGTGTGTGTGTGTGTGTGTGTGCGTGTGTGTGTGTGTGTGTAAAGGAGGCCAGTAGATAGGCAAGTTGTTTAAAAATGGTTGTTGCAACTAATCAGTGAGATCAAGCAAATTCGGCCATTGTTTATTCTGGTCTGAAAGTTGGAAGACCTTGATGTAAACAAATATTATTTTTGGTGTTTGTGTATCGCCTTATTAACCACTTTCCCGTGTTAATAATTAGCATACGGACGCATAGGATTCTTTCTTTGTTGCATACTGCAAAAATCAAGCAACACCGAAAGCAGTCCTGAAGCCATGAGGACAATTTGCTAAGCTTATCATAGGATGAAGCAGCACTCACGTGTACCCTCGCTTTAACCAATGACGGTCGGCTGCCCTCGCCTTGTTGTCGGCGGTGTTACTATTCTGTAAGGTTTACCGGTACATTAGGGCAAAATATCGTACCAACCACCCACCTTTAAATGATCGTATTTCCGTTTCAATAGGACTATTTCACCATTCCAAAAAGTCTTATATAGCTGATAGTGAAAAGATAAATAGAAATTGTGTTATAACTGTTTAAGTATTCCTATAGTCAACCTAAAACTGTACAAATGAAAATAGTGATATTGCCATTGGTATATCTACAAATCCCTGCATAATAATTGTCATATGTATATATACCAATTCTTATTTATTACCGTGGTATCACAAATGGAAACCGTAATATTATTGTCATTCTCAACAGTGATTTTGCCTAGCTCTCCTTTAATACTTATTCTAAAAAGGAGTAGTTTTAAATATTTGGGATTCACACTACTGGGAACCCTGCTATTTTTAGTCTTATGTCATACTTTACCGTCACAGCTAGCTCTCTCTGGTGACTACTAATAAATTTAGCTAAGTTTCCCCTTAAATTTCTTTGACTTACTGTAATGGTAATTGCTTCATAACAAAGAAAGATAAAGGAAAGGAAAATGCATCTTCGAGAAGCTCTGCAGCAGGTGGCATTCGTGCATGTGTTGGAGGTGCCTGTTCTCATGATGGTTCAGAATCGGCAGGAGTGTTGGGGAACGCAACAGGCGCCGAACGTGTCGTGGAGAACGCTGCGATTTCTGATGCAATATTCCGTCGAGATTCTTCTACATCATTCCGTAATTTCGGGAGTCTGTGACGTTCGCCGTAGGCCCACGACCCCCAGAATGCTGTATAAATACGATGGACGAAGTAGAGAAGGCAGATCTCAGTAAGAGCCACAGATCAGATTATCAGTAGAGATCAGCAGCAGAGATCGTCAGAGAGAGATAAGAGAGAAGAATCCAACGAAGGATCAGAGAGAAAAAGGCGCTTGTGAGTTGGTCGAATTCTGGTCAAGTCGTCTTCAGGAGTGGCAGGACCAAGGTATTTCGACGTTGAGCAACACTTCAGAGAAGAAACTTTCTGCTAGAGGTTTTTTGGGGAGTTCCTGCCCTTTCAAGTATCAAGAGTAGATATTATTTTCTGCAATACGGAGGCAAGAAGGCGTCTACCATTAGAGTTCTCCTTTTGTGAAGCCATCACTTTGAGTTTGCAAAAAACTGGTTGGCAAGTACTTTCATTACCTCAGTTGTTCCCCCCAGTTTCATTCCCCCCCCCCTGTAGATTTTAAACTTTTTTTATGTAAAGAGGAGACACCATTCTGCATTTATCTTTGTTATTTAAGCTTGTAAATAAACCTTTGTTGTGTTAGTGTTTTTTTCTATATTCGTATCCCCAGTTTGAACTGTTGGTGTTGAATTCTTTTTGTTTACCATAATATCGAACCTGAAACGGACCTCTCTCGGTTGGTAACACTTACTCTGATAAGTGCCTAAATCGTCCCACATTAAACGTCACTGTATATTTTTTGCAATTAGGCAGTGGTTTCAATTAGCTATTTCCCAAAATACGATCCATACCAATTTCTTTGTAAGATTTTATCGACGATAATCGATTAGACACGCCCTGAAATGCACAGTAGTTTGAAGTTGTTCTGTTCATTTGACATTAAAACGTCACACTTCATACAATTATCTTGATAAACTTTCTTTGGTTAGATTGATTTTATTACAATATATAAAAGGTATAACCTTGTCCACTAAGCTAAATCATTAAACTTGCAATAGGGCTACCACTAAAGACCTGTCTTAATTGATAATAGAATTTATTAGCTTTTATTTAAACTTAACATTTAACTGGCAAAAGCCCTGAAAGCAGAAGCTTAATATAATGCACTTACACAGGACATCGCTGAACATCATAAACTGTCTACAGAAGTCCTAGTTTTGTACAGCACAGTCTAAGCACAGTTTAGAACAAACAAGTCTTGAATTTTTGAGAGAGAGAGAGAGAGAGAGAGAGAGAGAGAGAGAGAGAGAGAGAGAGAGAGAGAGAGAGAGTATATAAAAGTACAGTCTAAAATTTACTGCAGGGAATGTAATGGTTTATATAAAAGTAAAACATTTAAAAAAATCTATTTCAGATCCTTGGGATGGTTTTCAAATTTCTGACTCATTTTGTCCTACGAGTTTTTGCTTTTATATTACGTTCTCGCTTTCCAAACGAAACTTAAAATGCCGAGGATCCTAGAGCCCTTTGATGCTGCTGATGACATTAATACATATAATTTGAATAGGTGAATTAAAAACACTGATTCTTCAAAAAACGATGTCAGGATTAATTCAATATTTGATGAGAATTATTGAGAAAAAAGACGATAACTATTAAATCCGAGCAAAAAGAGGGAATAGATAATTATTAATGAATTCATGCTTATTGGATGACAATATAATTCAGATCATACATTAATGTAAAATATATCATACTTGTATATATTTTGATGTAATTCCCGTTTTCTGAGATTTCCCCATTGTGTATATACTTTAATATAACTCGAGTTTTCTGAAATTTTCCCATTGTTCCAGGTTGAACTGCTTTCTAGTAACGTAAAAATCACTGAATAGCATATTCGTGTATTATGCTCATTCGGAGAAAAATGATAAGTTATTATGAGGATAGGATATTCAACAAATACCATGTAGATCAAATTCTTTAAGTGTTTGGTTACTGACATCACTAGATAATAAGGATTATAAGCTATCTGGAAATATTTACGGTTATCTGAGCTGTTTGACCTACATGCAACAGCCAAGTCTGTATACTAGCCTTGTTTAATACTAGTGAACTTATTTCAGAATTGTCAGATTAAGCGTTTCATGGATGATTATTAACCAAACGCGTGGTTAAAGCGTTTGCAAATACCACCGGTCATCTGATTAAGTGAAGTGAAAAAGGGCTGAGTTTGGTCAGTGAGTGAATAGGTGACCGTTGCAGACATGAGGCAAATTGTCACCAATATCTTCCTGAAATCTTATGCCTTAGAAGGAAAACACGCATATAGATATGCATGTGTATCAGATGTGTGTATATATGTACACACACACATACACACACACACACACACATATATATGTATATATATGTGTGTGTCTGTGTGGTAAGTATGTATGCATGTAAGTATATATATATATATATATATATACATATATATATATATATATATATATATATATATATATATTTCAGTCATTGTATGTGATATATTTGTTTGAGCAACAGAGTTAGTAGGAACAAGGGAGTCTGATGAAAACGCGTATTCATTATTGGATGAAAGACGAAAAAGAATTTATACACCTTATAGTTAACAACTTAGACTGACAGGATTACGGTTACTTTTACTAGAACGTAAACCGGCTCATTTTAAGACTCACATCCAGTTGTTATACAGTTTTTATTTCTTCAGAGGGACAGAGAACGACAGTATAAAAGCCAGGCATAAATATTGCATATTCAGGAATTTTTTGTGTTTTCCTTCAATGTATATTTGTTATTGATCTTCCTTTTCAATAATGAATGCCGCAGCGAACTTACTTAAAGTAAACAAAAGCATTCGAATAATCCTTCTTAGAGTTTAGGTATCATTATTTTTCGTTGTTTAGATACCCATAGAAAGTAGAATATGTCTTGGAGGACAATATATAGATAAAATCCTTGACTATAAGTGCCATTGCAAAATCCTTAAATGATCGGTCACGCGTTGTAGAGCCATCTGGAACAAAAGTGAAGATAGAGCAACGAAACATAGCTATTCCCAGTGATCTGGATGATCCTAGGTATTAATAGATATGAAGCAGTTTCAGAAAGTTTTATATGAATGGTATAGAAACAACACAGATGTTAGCTCCAGATGTCTTCAGTATCTGTCACTTCGAAGTGACATACAAACTTTACGGAGAACAGAAAATGGAAATTGCTTGCAGCCAGTTTCAAAATATCTTCATACCTTGTTTTTTAGTTTAGTTTAAAGGAAATCTATTGCGCCGGCTTTATTTGGTTGTCCGAACTCAAATCTGAGGCTAGAGAGCTTCAAATTGGTCTGTTGATCCCCACCCCCCAATCAGCAAACATACCAAATTGCAGCCCTCTAACCACAGTATTTTTTATTTCATTTAAGGTTAAAGTTAGCCATAATCGTACTTCTGGTAGCGATATAGGTAATCACAACATATGCCACCACCGGACAGTGGCTGAGTTTTATGAGCTGCGGCTAGGAGCTTTATGAGCCGTGGCTGAGGCCACCACAGGACAGAAAACTCGATTGGGTGTTGTTCGCTGTCTGTAAAGAAATGTTAGTGCTATGTGATGAAGCTTATGCAATTTCATCCTTTTGCTACTAAAATACAGCATATAATAATATAAAAATCAGAGATCAAACAGCAATAATGTTGTGTAGGCTACTTTGAATATATATTTCAATTCCACTGAGCTACACCGAGAGGCTCATGAATTTTGAAAACACAAAATTGAAATAAAATTGGTTGGCATGACGGAAAGATAACATTCCAATATGGAAACCTTTTAAAAAAATATGTAGAAATATCTTTAAAAAAGCGAACCTCCTGATATTGTACATTTATCTTTTATTAATTCTGCTCTTATATTAGTAATTCTGGCTTGTGTTTATAATAAAAGTAGGGATTTTTTATTCATCCTTCATAATTTTAAGAATTTTATCTTAACATAAGTTGCAATATTTTAAAGCTGATTCCTCACTATGAATCACTGAGAGCATAAAAATAAGTTGCAAGCCGAAAATTCACGAAAACTTCATTCTCATCAAGAAATTGCATATTGATCAGGATCAACCAAATTGGCGTTCATAAATGACAGTTCTTACCCAATCCTTATAGAGTTAGTGCAGATAACACATACCATGACTATACTATGAATAGTTAGTTGGATTGCATTTTGTAATAAATATTCTGAAAGTTGTATTGCTAACAATTAAAACCTTAACTTTTTAGAACCAGAAACTTTTTGGGATGTGCATAACCAGTTCACAAGCTTACTGTGGTCATCTGTCTCAGAATAATAGAACGAAAAATCCGACCACAGACAATCTTGGAAATCCCTGGATTCCTATTCTGTCGCAATGAAAATGGGAGAATGATCCAGGTATTCCCCCTTCATAGTTTTGGTAGAAAACTTGTGCAGCTGTTGTATAAATCTTCAAAGTCTTCAATACGGTAGTAAAAATTTGCAGTGAGCAATATCCTCTATATCCAAGCCATGACGGGAGATATGGGTTTGATATGATTTTTTTTACTAGGAGCTGCAAATCTATTACAATTCTTCATAGATCAGAGATTAAATTTGTTCGTTATGTACGTAAAGATATTACTACGTGCTTTACCGGCTCTGATTTTTAATAATTGTTTCTAACAATTGCTGAATGACCATTAAACATGTATTCTTGATAAGCTTCAGCTCGTTGTGCTCTGTCCAAGGCTTATAGTTCATCCTTTTAGCTTTTAGTGGCGTTTTGAAGTGTTCTAAAAAAATCGGTATCCGTGCTGAACATCGAATTTATGTGTGCGTGTGTGCTTATATTAAATAAATAACCCGAAGAATTCGGGAAAATGACAATGAGTAATCAGCCCCTCTTATTGATCTATGTTAAGGACTACAGAGAATGTTCGTATGTCAAGTAAGCGATGACCCGTAATCATACCTAAGTAGGTTAAGTATTGCCTCCAACGACACACGACGCAGAGGCTTTTAATTCGATCCCTCCAACCTTAGTTGTCTTTGGCTCTCTCAACATAACATACCATCCTGGCTCCAACATTTCCTTCTCAGTTCTTATCTCTAAGTAGGTCCTAACATTCCCTCTCTCCTGGAACCTCATCTTATTTAAGGCTGTAATCGAAGAACAGATCACCAGTCTCTCATCTGATTGTTGAACATTCGATATCCGTCTTGTAGCTTTATTACGAACATAATCTCGCCATTAAATACCGAGTGTTTCTGAGAGGTATTTAAGAGACTCTTTATTACCTAGAAATTCGTTCATTATCATACCAATATGTCTGGTTATAGTCAGTTAACATTTCCTATTAATCAAGTACACTGCTATCTATAAGAATATAGTTTAAGTTCTAGGCCTGATTTGCCTTCTTTATTCATTCAGCAAATTCGTTTTCATGAAATGTCTATGTAAATGTGCCAAGATATCTGAATGTAGGAATGTCACTGAGTGATTAACTTCTTAATGTTAAATATATCTTAGTTTAACCAGACCAATGAGCTGATTAACAGCTCTCCTAGGGCTGGCCCGAAGGATTAGTTATTTTTACTTGGCTAGGAGCCAACTGGTTACCTAGCAACGGGACCTACAAGTTATTGTGGGATCCGAACCACATTATATCGAGAAATTAGTTTCGAATCACCAGAAGCAAATTTCTCTGACTCCAAGTTGGCAGAGCGGGGAATCGAACTCGGGCTCGGGACTACTGAACTGGTAGGCGAGCACGTAAACCACTCGTCGAACGAGGAACTCCTTCCTAATGTTATATCGTGTTATAGCAACAATAAACAAACTAACTAATGATTAGGTAAGTAACAATTCTATACTGAGATTTCTCTCTAGGCAGAAACGCACTCAAGAGTTACTTAGATGAATAATGGATATTGGCTGGCTGCCCCGATATTACCGGGTGAAATGAATCGAAGCCTCTATATTAACCAAAGCTCCTTTTGATAAATGTTATGTCTAAAGTGAATAACTACGATGGTCGAAGTCAACGAACTTTGAGTGTTTCTGGATTCGTTATGTTTCATATCTTAAAACAGTTCATTATGTAATTCAGATATTTTAAAGGAACTGGAATAACGTTTACTAAATATTTGAAGAATGATATAATTATTAAGATTTTAATAGACTAAATTCGACTTAAAACGTGAAATTAACGAAATTATTATTGATGGAACACTACGGGTGGTGATTTAAAAGACAGCTTTAGACTTTTTGCGTCAAGTATCAATTGTTTTTTAAATGCTTTACTATGAGATTCAGGGCCTCTGTAACACGGTTTTTTGGACTTTGCTCCTTATCAAAGCATCGGATGTAGCTGAAAGTTGACATATGTATATTCTACAACCACACACAAATTTTAGCAGCATTATCAATGACTTAAACCTGATAGTTTTAATTTTTATAGAGTAAAATTACCCAGCCGATGCCATGGCCAATGATTACGAGCCACGAGTCGAAAACATTCATTACGTAAGCAAGGTAAACAACATTTGACGAAATGTTGCCCGCCCATCCACCACAGAAACTCATTCACCTTATTCCATCGGCTCTGAAACCCATAGCAGTCAATAATGGCTAGCAGGATTTGGAATTTTCCACGTGGTTGCAAAACTGCATTTGTCTTACGACTTGCAACTTTTTACAGTCAAGAGAAAGCCCGTGGCCATGACAAAGACTTTATGAATGGCGGAACGATACATAGATGTGGGTTGGGTATCTGTACTAGCGTAGTAATATTACTGTAGTAATAGCATTAATATACATGAATTAAACGTTTAGGCCAACTGCTGGGATCCTTGAGGATCATTTAGCACTTCTTGCAACTACTGGAGAAATGAGTTTTTATAGCCAGAAGTTAAATTTTCTAATCCAACAATGCCCATGATAGCCTTCAGTATTATCCTGAATTATAACGAGGCCAAAGTGGGTGGAGCCTCATGAAGTCATCATTCTGACGATAATTACTGATGAAGGTTCAAAGCCAAAATGCGGGAATGGCTATTTTTTTTTTTGTTTTTTTTTTTTTTTTTTTAGTAAATAGGTAGATAGCCAATAAATAAAAATTGCTTGACATTGGATATGGCAGTTATCAAATCAAGCTTGTCTACTATGTTTTTGAAAATTACCAACTCTTCCCTACATCTTGTCAATCTGATTGTGACTTATAAAGTAGACTGTAATTTCTTAGGAAACTTATTTTGGAGTTAGACTAATAATCGAAGTGTTTTTGTATTTATTAACATATTTTGTTGGTTTGTTCATTAAGACAATTATCAGTGGAGAGGTTTCAGAGTTCATATAGGTGTACTGCTTTGCTTGTATTTACATTTCTATGTCATTGTTGCCAGAGGTCTAGCCTTGGTTACGTATAGCCAATCATCCATCGAGAAAGAGGGAAGAAATGCTGACACAAGTTACGTAACGAGTGCGATCGAAACCTTTTCTCTGAGTAAGTTGGCCCGTCTTCAAAAAAAGTTACTTTTTTATTATAAGTACCAAATTTATTCAACCTACGTAATGCAGAATACAATCAAAATTCATGTGTAGATATAATGTGTATTCTGAATAAGCATTATATTTATGAAATGCATAGATAAAAAGTTATTGCGAAAAAACCGTGTTACAGAGGCCCTGAATCTCAAAGTAGGTCACCTTGTCCATTTTGGCTAATAAACTCTCCACTTTTGTCTAATGTAATATTTGGTAGGATTAATTTTTTCATATTTGTTTAAGAATCGAGTTCAGATTCTAGGGCATTCATCTGCACTGGATGTAATCCTCAATAAGATACTTGGGAAAGTACCGTAAATGTAATGTATAGAACATGTCAGTTATTGTAACCCCTACGGAGAGTCGGTCCACTTTCATTCATATAGGGTTTTCAGACCACATGCTTTATGTATTTTAAATAAAAAAAAGCTTTCCCTCCATTAGTTATCGTGTTCTTGTTTGTAATCCTTCTGTTAATCATTCTGGCTTGAAAATGCCAGCCCCTCTGCTATTCATTCAACCACCGACTCCAAATATCAGTTATTCTGATTTGTTCCCTCGCGTTGGTTAATATATCGTCCCTGTTTCGTCTTTTAAACGCCATGAACACAATCTCTCTTTGTTCTCTCACCGACCTGTTTTAATTTAGACTATATAACATAATATTATTCGATATGGTTTGTGGTTGTGTTACGTGGTATACGTTTTAATTTTAAGGTTCCGTGATTTATTGTGAAACCTTTAGTGTTTGTGATTATTTTTTGCATAAATTCCCATTTTCTTAGCTTACCGAGATTCTCCTTGGGTGGATTCACAATATACTTGCAATTATATCTCTTTTATTTTCTCTATCGTTTATCGTGTCGTTATCAAGTTTTATTATTACGATTCTA
This sequence comes from Macrobrachium nipponense, assembly GCF_015104395.2. Classification (NCBI taxonomy): domain Eukaryota; kingdom Metazoa; phylum Arthropoda; class Malacostraca; order Decapoda; family Palaemonidae; genus Macrobrachium; species Macrobrachium nipponense. The sequence continues at coordinate 51,814,700 of NC_061093.1, read as the reverse complement.
TAGTTTAATCACTGTTTTAAATTCTACATACTTTTGTAGCCATTTATCAAAAGAAAGACGGTCGGAATGCTAAACTTTTCACAGTCCTTTTAACGTATTTGGTGCTAATGTTGAATCTGAAAAAAATATGTTGATAAAAGGATTATTATTACTAGTATTAACATTTCATTAAGAATGCAATTATCACCGTTATCAATTAATGTATCATCATTTCGAATTACGATAAAGAGCCGGACGTTCCAGAGTCTTACTGGTATTATGTCCATAGCCATTCGCAAGTCAGCAACTTGAATAAAATAATCTGAGAAATAAAACGTTCTATAAACTAAGTTCCATTTTTACCCAATTTTGTGTCCCCACACTTGATAAAATCTTTCCCATCTTTAATGTCCAGGTGTAATTCCACTGTAAGTGTCAGCGATAGTCTTTTATTGACCCCCAAAACTGAGACCTAAGTGGAAGGCGCATTTGAAGACGCGAGACCTGGGAGGAACTTTAGCGATTTTCTTTCTTCTCACAATGTTTACACCTTCGTTATTGGCCTTCGGGACTGCCTGAGTTTCCCCGTCTTGCACAGAACAAGATGTGTCACATAATCTCTGGATTTTGTTTTCATTGTGTTCGGTTTTTTTGAATTGTTCAAAGAGAAAGAGAAAGTGGTCGCGTCATTGTTTGAGTTTTGTTTTCACTTCACCATTGCTATATGTCTATCTGCCTGTCTGTCTGTCTGTCTGTCTCTCTCTGTTTACAGATTCGCATTGAAGCAAACTGCGTTTTTTCTAACCACAGACATCAGTAGACAAAGGATAAGACAATAAATATATATGATAGATAGATAGATAGATGTTATAGTAGTGCGTTTTTTTGTGAGCGTGGTAATTTTTATAATACTTTTGATAATTAGTATCTTTAGAGTCAGTTGTCGTCAGCTCTCTAATTACATCCGGCAGGCTCTGTTGAAATGATTCCTTATTAAGAATATTTGAAAAAAAAAAGATATTGTAATATATATCCGACCATTTCAGTGAATGCACTAACGTAAGAAAAAGTGAGGAATATTCAAAATCATACCTGCCGTTATCACACTCCTAAAGACTCACTGATGACAAGGAAAAGTGAGGAATGCATTGGAAATTCATTCTTAAACAATACGAGTAAAAAATAACCTGTGATGAAGTCATTCTTAAATATATCTTCCCGTCGAAGGATTAGTCTCTCTCTCTCTCTCTCTCTCTCTCTCTCTCTCTCTTTGTGTGTGTGTGTGTCTGCGCATGCATTCATGCACCCATACTATTCTGGGTATTTACTCTTATCTGCATAATTTAAAGAATATACATTACCAAGAATGAAAGAAATTTGTGATACAGAAATATACGTCAGCTCATCTTCCCCTCTTTGGTCTTGACAAGAGAACGACGATTAAATTTACCCTCATTCAGAACTCGAAATCTTTCCTGGATTTTCGTCAAAACCCGGTTTCTTTTTTTTTCTTTTATTGAACTTTTGTTATAATTTTTACCATCTCGTCTATTTACTTTCCGTTATTTTGAAATAGCTGATACCGCCGCATAGCTAAATTAATTGGCTGGTATATTTATCTGGTTATGCATATCTGGAGAGAGAGAGAGAGAGAGAGAGAGAGAGAGAGAGAGAGAGAGAGAGAGAGAGACTGTCAGTAACCTGCTGGTAAACTGCCTTAGGGAACCCAATTTGAAGCCTCTACCGGCTCTCTGCGTCACATTTGAATGGGATTAGTTAGCATATGTATGGGTTCAATGACCCTTTATTGATGCGACAATTTCGTGAATTATAAATTTGAATATTTATATTCCATAAAAGTATCTCTTTACATCATTTGTTTTTATATTTTCCGTTTCCTCTGTTATTGCAATGCCACTGAAAAGTTTTAAACAGAAAAAAAGGTTCAATTGTGCGTTTAAGTTTTTAATACGAATTTTTTTTTTTTTTTTTTTTAATTAAGCCTTGCCGATTTAGTAGCGAGTATGTTGGTGATATATCTATTTGTTAATTTTCGAAAACTATTATTACTTACTAGAAATTGAAGCAGCTTTCTTACCAGCATATAATAGTATTCATTCAAACTTACTTTACCCAATTCAAGTTTAGATATATATATATGTGAAAATTCTGTATAATAATGTCTGCTAATTTTTTTATCACAAGTTTTCAAGAAAGAAGTTTTAATTAAGGAAGTAAACATTAAAGTTTCACAGAACACTCATAAATAATACGTAAGTAAATTAAATGATTGAAAACAAAATGTTATAGTAAGTAATTTCAATTGTTTTCGTACTAATATGTCTTTGGAAGTATCGGTGAGATCTATATATAATATATATATATATATTATATATATATATATATATTATATATATATATATATATAGATATATATACTATATATAGATATATCTATATATTATATATATAATATATATATATATATATATATATATATAGATATATATATATATAGATATATATATATATATATATATATAGGTATATATATATATATATTATATATATATATGCATGTATATATATGTAAATATATGTATATATAATATATATAATGGAATCCTACCTGCAAATAGTGTCTGGCAAATAATTAACAATAGCGTCGTGTCTAAAAAATCTACTCCCATCACTAACATGGACCACAGAACCTTTGGAAATGAATGCCCTAATCATAAGATTACAGTTTTTCTGTTGAAAAGAATAAAACTTCTCCCTGCAGTTCTCGCATATATATATATATATATATATATATATATATATATATATATATATATATATATATATATATATATATATATATATATATATATATATATATATATATATATATATATATATATATATATATATATATATATATATATATATATATATATATATATATATATATATATATATTATATAATATATATATATATATATATATATATATATATATATATATATATAAATATATATATATATATATATATATATATATATATATATATATATATATATATATATATATATATATATATATATATATATATATATATATATATATATATATATATATATATATATATATATATATATATATATATATACTCTCAAGTGGATGGTGTGGGCTATGGGTTCCCCTTTGGGCCCCATATTTGCTAACTTTTTTTATGTCTCATCTGGAACTAAAATCTTAGAATCTTGTTCTTCAGCTTTTAAACCTATGTTTTTTATAGAAGGTACGTTTGACGATACCTTCGCCCTTTTAAGCATCAATGGCAGGCAGCAGAATTCCTACAGTATATTAATTTCAACACACTAATATCAAGTTTACTATAGAAGAGGAAAAGGAAAATTGTCTACCATTCTTAGACATTGCGTTAACAGAATTGACCATCAATTTAATACAGCTGTCTATAGGACGAAAAACGTATACTGGTCTAGCCATAATTTTTACAGCTCCTACCAAAGAAGTTTTAAACTTAACACTATCTCCACTTTAGTTCATAGAGCCCTGAAGTACTCTTCGAGTTGGGACATTTTTCATAGGGAAATAGAATTTTTACTATCTTTTTTTTCAACAAAATTCATATCCCAAAGACTTAGTTTCAGAAAATAATAACAAAATTTTAACTAAATATCTGAAAACCAGTACCACCGATTGTTGACGTTCCAAAGAAACTCATGTATCCTCGATTCCTTATATTTCCAACCTGAAACTGTCAAAGAAACTTACCTCAAATCATTGAAGGTGAATTCCATGCTTAAAATTAAAATTAATATCAAATAACCCGAGTAAAATTGGCTCCCTGTTCTGCTTTAAAGATCGTCTGCAGCCTTTTATGAGGTCTAATGTTGTGTATAAATTTACGTGCC
>NC_061093.1:51803300-51805800 GCF_015104395.2 Macrobrachium nipponense | reverse complement strand
TAAAATATATACATACTATTTGATAACGTTATTAACCACGGAACTTAGTTTGATGAGCTGTAGTAATATTTACTTAGAGTGAAAGATCATACACAACAGTTATGGCAAAAATTCTTAGTCGAAGGAACTTCCAATTTTTCTTTTTATTTACATTTTTCTACTTCCTTTTTTTATTACACCTTACTACTTCCCTCCTTATGGAGTAATGTAATACCTAATTATTGTTAATCTTGTCTATATCGTTTTAATCTTGTATTTGTGTCGATGTTTCATGAGCAGACTTTCCTGCGATGAATTTTCATACACATTTTGCACAAGAAATTTTAAAACCTTTATTATGAAAAGTAATTTATGAGCTGATAACGAAAGGTGTAAATCGAATATATCCAGTGCTCAATAAAAGATATATTTGGCTCACGGATGACTGAAAAGTATAATTGATCAGTTTATTAGGTATTTATGATATCCATGAAATATTCCGCGCATTTCTCTGTATTGCGAAATGAGTTTCATTCCCAACTGAAAGACAGATGATTATCGTTAATGAGATATCGTGCGTCCGTCTATCGCTTAATGGTAATCATTATCGCTAGGAAATTTATCAATATACATTATAATAATCCAATATCATTGGATCACATATAATGACTAATCACTTGTTACTAGAAGGTCATTGATTTATTATTATTTTGCTTTATTGAAACAGTTCATAATGTAAATTTTTGGCACGAAGGCCTAGAACAACAACAGTGAAATTTGAGATTTTTTTAATAAAAAAAGATTCGAAGTGTTATAAGCGGCGTTTCATAGTAAAAAATGTTCTACGTACTTTGAACCTTCCAACGATGTTTTATCAGGTAAATATATCTTTAATAATAGAAATATATACAGATATATATATATATATATATATATATATCTATATATATATATATATATATATGTATATATATATATATGTATATATCATATATATATATATATATATATATATATATATATATATATATATATATATGATATATATATATATATATATATATATGTATATATATATATATATATATATATATTATATATATATATATATATATATATATATATATATATATATATATATATATATATAATCTACAGCAAACGTTTGCCAAAGTCAATCCTCAGAAATTAAACTCAGAATACATAGGCTATTTGGACTGCATTGAAATAATACTAGTAAATGCGATTCACGAGATAATTGCGACACAGATTCTCCACTACATAACAAAATGTAGACTAAAAGTGACTCAGACAAGGTTAATGTCATTAACAAGATTTTGAAATAGTTTTGAACTAGGAAAATAAAATTACGAAAAATCTTTATTCAATGAAAACAGAAATACAATCTTTCTCACGTCGTTTAGTTGGGTTGATTTTTCGCAGTTTTCAAGAAAACCTGAGCAAAAGGGAAAGAATTTAAATGACTAATTCTCGATGTAGTGCCTAAATTGAAATTTAGAAAATTATCTTTAAAAGATTACCATACATATATATACATACATATATATAATATCGAGATAGTCAATCTCGTTATCATATTTTTAATAGGTAGCGTTGGACCAAGAGCGGCAGGCAACTGGTAATTGGTAACACATTCTCTCTCCCTATATCTCTCTCTCTTTCTCTCTCTCTCTTTCTCGATACTCAATAGCTCTCTCTCTCTCTCTCTCTCTCTCTCTCTCTCTCGATATACCTCCCCTCCATTATCTGAGGTCACCACGTCAGAGTCGTGAATTACAAAAATATGCATTTATTTAAAAGCAAAGTATTAAGTGAATAACTCAGATTCTTAACAGAATTATTAAATGAAATGTTAAGCCAAAAGTCCAAATAACCCAGATAACCTTCGGTAATTAATCAAACACCAACATTAGTTTAGCCATAACACTAGGTACAGTCAACATAGTAATTGAGTCAGTGCACCATTTCTCCAATGAACAATCCCCACTCTTCTCCAGAACAATTCCCCTCTTTACCAGAATCGCCTGTTAGAAGACAGGAGAACACTCTGGTAAGCATAAAAGCATAATCAAAAGATCATATAAATATAATATCTCGGAAATAAATATTCAAATACAATCCAGCCACACTTTGGCCAAAATAAAGAAAAGGCTTACCCATTTTAGCACAGTTGCACTATCACTCAATAAAAAAACACTTTGGCAGAGCCATCCAGGCTCTGCCTTCTCTCTGTAATAGTCTCCCCTCATGATAAGCCTACATTTCATTATGTAGGGGGAAAAGCACATACATATGTACGAACCCACACTCAATATTCATGCCCATAAACTGCTAAGTCCAGTTTCAAAGTCACCTCTACATCAAGCTCTCATAGCGACAGGATGAGGCACTGATTTGCTAAGACAGCACTCTTGATCACACCACCTCAAAGAAAGATACGCTAGCATTCCTAAGCTGTCACTTGAACACTCTGTCTCCAGAGAGGTTAAAATGATGAGTC
>NC_061093.1:51790800-51800800 GCF_015104395.2 Macrobrachium nipponense | reverse complement strand
AGATAGATAGACAGGTAGATACATAGATAGATAAATAGATAGGCAGATAGGTAGATATAAACGAACCTCCTAGGAATGGAATCTTTATGGATTATGAAGATACGGAAAGTTTTCAAGCCTTTGATTAAGTTCCAAAGTTACGTCGAGGGAGAATTTTAATAATCTGAAAAGTTTAGAAGCCAAAATATTCCATCCTTTTACCAGAATTTTATTTGACTCTCACGAGGGAAGTGGACTGGGATAGATTAATGTTGGCTGGAGGGAAGTTTGGGGATTCTGTGAGTGCTATGGACTGTTTCGGGAGATTACCTTCGATAACGTGTAGCATTCAGTTTGAAAATGATTAAAGACTGGAGAGAGAGAGAGAGAGAGAGAGAGAGAGAGAGAGAGAGAGAGAGAGAGAGAGATTCTTTTTCACTAGTTTAAAATCCTCACATACAATATTAAAATGCTACGGGCAACACTGTAAGTATAACGTTCAGAAATAAAAATCCAAATATTACATCAAATAGCAGACAATCCGAACTAGAATTTGAACTTTAGTTGTCTGAAATCAGACATATTTGCATATTCATAAACATTACGTCATGGAAAGGGAGTTCTTGGAGAATTTTCCTTGACAGTTATGATTGTGTGAGTCTTGACAGTCGTTGAATGTTTGTGTATGTAACAGTAGAGGCAGATGTTTCTTTTCTACTTCCAGACTTTTCTTTCGTGAGATAAGCCAAGGCGTTATCATTTCAGTGTTAAGAAAGTCAAAGAGCTATGCAGAATATTGGGTGTAATCCATACAAATACATTTAAACGTACACATTATCTTGCTTTTTTCATAGAAAATAATAATTTCATTGCTTTTTTCATAGAAAATAATAATTTCATTGTTTTTCATAGAAAATAATAATTTTGTTGCTTTTTTCATAGAAAATAATTTCATTGCTTTATCATTAAAACTAATTTCGTTGCTTTTTTCATAGAAAAAGATAATTTCATTTGTTCAGAGAGAGAGAGAGAGAGAGAGAGAGAGAGAGAGAGAGAGAGAGAGAGAGAGAGAGAGAGAGAGACTAACGATTTACCTCGAGCGATAAAATTTTATCTAAGTTTTAATGAGATACTAAACGGTCTTCATTCAAATTCTTAACATATATATGAAGAAACTCTGTGGTAATAAAAAAAACTCAGCTTCTTTTAGAATTATTAATTCGAGATGTCACGTAAATAAAAAAAAAATTCATAAGCAGTCAAATATCCACCGGGAAGAGAGTAAAAAGCTGAAAACTACTTAGGAAGAATGAAAATATCCTCGGATAGTTGAAGGCCTCATATTTCTTCCTTGTTGCATTTGTAGTTGTTAATGGAATTCGGCTGAAGTAAAAAAAATGTGAGCATTTATAAAAAACGTTAATTACTCGTAAACCAGGACACATGATCTCAGTTTGTCCAACGTAAACGTTGAAACATATGTTTTTGGAGTCGGTGTCAAAAATAAGAGGCCCAAAATTTCAGCATTACCTCTTTTGTTACGTCTGATTCATTAACGGTGAAGTAAGGACTTTTGTCCTGATATTCAGTTAAAAGAAGTAGCCTACAGTGTACTCCACACAGTGGATCTACAGTTTAGCCTTTGTAGTAGTTTCATTATTTACGAATCTGTAATTCCTTTGTTTCATCGTAATTCCTTTCCTCATGCTTGCATACAGTAGACTCTGGGTTCAAAGAAGGAAATTTATTACGATACAGCACATCTAATCTAAGAATGCTGTACTCTAGGTAATAGTTGAAGATGACGTTGAATTATATCTATATATATATATATATATATATATATATATATATATATATATATATATATATGATATATAATATATTATATATATATGTATATTATATATATATATATATATATATATATATATATCTATATATATATATATAATAGTATATATATATATATATATATATATCTATATATATATATATATATATATATATATATATATATATCTATATATATATATATATATATATATATATATATAAATATATATATATATATATATATATATATATTTATATATATATATATATATATATATATATATATATATATATATATATATATATATATGTAGATATATATATAAATATATATATATATATTTATATATATATATATATATATACTATTATAATATATATATATATATTTATGATAAATGTCTTTAAAAATGATATGTAGAATTGTACGATGAATAATGTATTAATCGTTTCACATCACTACGAAAGTTCTTAGAAGGAAAATGGATCATAAAATACCTCCTCTCTGAAAGATTTTCATTAGTTAAGGAAACTTATATTAATGAGGACATTTGCGGTTTATCTAGAAAAGATGTCTAATCATTTTCATACTTCGTAATCAAAAAAGCATTAAAAGAATTCATGAGATTTTAATAGGCCACAGAAAGTGTCGCTCTCTCTCTCTCTCTCTCTCTCTCTCTCTCTCTCACACACACACACACACACACACACACACACGCCTGGCAGGCTAACTGCCTCGCATATCAGCGTGTTTTCCCCAATAACCAGACTCAGCTGTACCCCAATTGACAGCATTTCATTCAGTTATCCCTTTTGAGTGACTATGATAGAAATAATAAACACACAAGCAGGTGTGGAACAGGAATAAATTTCTGACTCACATCTCTCTCTCTCTCTCTCTCTCTCTCTCTCTCTCTCTCCTCTCTCTCTCTCTCTCTCTCTCTCTCTCTATATATATATATAGTATATATATATATATATATATATATATATATATATATATATATATATATCTATATCTATATATATATATATATATATATATATATATATATATATATATATATATATATATATATATATATATATATATATATATATATAGATATATATATATATATATATATATATATATATATATATATATATATATATATATATAATATATATATATATATATATATATATAATATATATATAGATTGATATATATATATATATATATATATATATATATATATATATATATATCTATATCTATATATATATATATATATATATATATATATATATATATATATATATATATAGCGAGAGAGAGAGAGAGAGAGAGAGAGAGAGACAGAGAGAGAGAGAGAGACTTTCTGTGGCCTATTAAAATCTCATGAATTCTTTTATGCTTTTTTGATTACGAAATATATATATATATATATATATATATATAATATATATATATATATATATACATATATATATATATATATATATATATATATATATATTATATATATAATATATATAGAGAGAAGAGAGAGAGAGAGAGAGAGAGAGAGAGAGAGAGAGAGAGAGAGAGAGAGAGAATGTCACCCATTTTAGTTGACTTCGTCTTTTTATCTCAAATTTGCTCACAGAAATGTCTGTGAAAATATAATTACTATATTATTTTCTATTTCCAATCGCCCCCCTGTGTCTTCAGAAGCTTTATTCTTCGTAGCCAACTTGTTCAGGTGGAACGCGAGCGTAGTAATAATGGGTTCTGAGACTTTTCGTTGAGAAGGGCTGCCAGGCAGAAATGTTTTAGTGATGAAATTCAATCAGACCTTTACTAGAAAATTGCTTATACATATCATGATATCCGCTAACTGAGTAATTTTAGAAATGAGATAACATTAACTTTAAATTTTCATTATTAAAACATCTGTAGTAGAACTTTTGTTATTTGACCTCAGGGATGATGAAAAAAATAACGATTATGACTTCAGAAATTTATTCTTCCTGTTCCACACCTGCTTGTGTGTTTATTATTTTCTATCATAGTCACTCAAAAGGGATAACTGAATGAAATGCTGTCAATTGGGGTACAGCTGAGTCTGTTATTGGGGAAAACACGCTAGTATGCGAGGCAGTTAGCCCAGCCAGTGTGCGCGAGTGTGTGTGTGTTGTGGTGAGAGAGAGAGAGAGAGAGAGAGAGAGAGAGAGAGAGAGAGAGACTTTCTGTGGCCTATTAAAATCCCATGAATTCTTTCAATGCTTTTTTGATTACGAAGTATGAAAATGATTAGCCATCTTTTCTAGATAAACCGCTAAATGTCCTCATTAATATAAGTTTCCTTAACTAATGAAAATCTTTCAGAGAGGAGGTATTTTATGATCCATTTTCCTTCTAAGAACTTTCGTAGTGATGTGAAACGATTAATACATTATTCATCGTACAATTCTACATATCATTTTTAAACAGACAATATTTCACATGCCCTTAGATTTATCTACGTATACATAATCAATATTCACATTAGACGAAAAAAGAAGAATTTCCACAGTTAGTGTTTTATCCTGAATGAATCAAACAAAGCAAAACAAATTCGTTGAATGTATCCATTAAATCTCAATCACTACAAACATTTTCATGATTCAGTAGATGAATACGTTTAAGTTTAATACCTCATAGCTAACTGTTTTTAAACCAGACAAAGTTTGTTTTTTGCAGATGTATATATATACATATATATATATATATATATATCATATATATATATATATATATATATATATATATATATATATATATATATATATATATATTCTTATCATTATTACTCGTTTTTCTTAACTCCACCATCATCCACCATGTTATTATTATTATTATTATTATTATTATATTATTATTTTATTTATTTATTTGATTTATTTATTTTTTACAGAGGACAGGGTTCTAAAGACACCAATCATCTTTTTCCTTTGTGATCAACATAGCAATTTGCAGCCCTCTAGCCACAGTAGGTTTTTTAAGATCTGAGGTCGGACAGAAAACTGTGGACAGAAAAAGTGCGGACTTACAGACAATCTCAGTAGTTTTCAAAATAAGATAGAAATTGTTTATACTTTAAAATATATCCATTTTCAAAATTAATACTCAGTTACTTAGTGATGAAAATACAAATATCTTGATAATTCTGAATCAAACGCAGTTTCTGTTTCCTTTTCTAAAACATCGGAAATTCTACAGACAAATTATACGAGTTCAGATTTAGTATCAAAAGGAATGGGATTTTTCAGGCTTTTAGTAAACATCTCAGCTTTCGAAGTGGGAGAAAACCGAATCCATTTTCTGTGATACTTAGACAGCTCACTTCTGGCTTAATCCCATTATGTACCGGGGGAGCCTACTCATCACATTTCGCTAATAATGGAAATGGAGATTGGATTTTGCCTCTTAGACGATCATTAACCAGGAAGGAGGTCATAGCCCAGGCCCTACCCTCCGTGTGTCTGTCTGTCCGTCTGTCTGTCTGCCTGTGTGTCTGTCTGTTTGTCCCGTTCATTAGTCATCATCTTTAACCTTCTTGTGTGTGTCTCTGTCTCCTTCACCACCCACTATCTTTAAGACCACACTCTCCCTCTCTCTCTCTCTCTCTCCACAATCACACATACACATAAACGCGCCCACACGAATCTCATCTCCTCCGTCTCTCTCTGTGGTTCCATTTTTCTCATATCCTCGTTCTCCCCTTTCTTAATACAAAAATAATACAAAATCTCATAACATTTTATTTTCCTTCCCATTAAAATAAGAGATAAATGCTTATTTAATCCTTCAGTGGAATGTTTGTTGTTCAGATTACAATCACAGATTTGTATATGTTTTAGTCCCAAAACAATCGAAGATTGTTTATATAATGTCCAAAATTTACATTAAAGAAAACCTACTGTGCATTTCAGGGATTCGTCTAATTGATTTTCGTCGATAAAATCTCACCAAAACACCGGATATGGATCTAATTTTGGAGATAGCTATTTGAAGCCACAGCCTAATTGGCAAAAATATGCAGTGATATCTAATTGTGATAATTAAGGCACTTATCAGAGTAAATCAAAGAAATTTAAAGGGAAACTTAGCTAAATCTAACAGGCTCGTACATAGAGGCTAGTATAACGTCATTACTAAAGACCCTCCCACTCATTGATACTGTAGTGACGTACGTTACTAGATACCTCGCCCATATACTTTATAAATGAAGACTCAGATGGTAGTGGTAGTAACAGTAGTATGTGGAATTCTTAAATTGTTTCACACATTCAAACACCCAAGTAAAGTACAATTAAGGAATGGGCATTAAATGAGAATATTAATTTTGTAATACAGTTCCATGGCGCAATCAACGTTTCTCTTGATTTGAAATATACACCAAGTCTTACACAGTGTTTGTGAAAACCATTGTTACCCTGCATAAAGTGTTGATAATGATATTATTAATCATAAAATAATAATTACATTAATATTCATAACAGTTATTATCATTATTCTTGTTATTAATATCATAATCATCATCATTATTGCTATTATTCCTACTTCGACATCTGGGAAGAGGATGATAGAACATACATAAATACATATGCCGTATACATGCACATGCCTATATAGACAGATATGGTACATACATAAATGCATATAAACATAATACATAATACACAATATATATATATATATATATATATATATATAATATATATATATATATATATATACATGTATATGTATATATATATATATATATATATATATATATATATATATATATATATATATATATATATATATAGTATATATATATATTATGTGTGTGTGTGTGTGTGTATGTGTGTGTGTAAGGAGGTCAGTAGAATATGCAAGTTGTTAAAAATCGTTGTTCAGCTAATCAGTGAGATCAAGCAAATTCGGCCATTGTTTATTCTTGGTCTGAAAAGTTAGAAAGACCTTGATATAAACAAAATATTATTTGGTGTTTGTGTAATGCCTTATTAACCACTTACCCGTTAATAATTAGCATATGACGCATAGGATTCTTTCTTTGTTGCATACTGCAAAAAACAAGCAACATGAAAGCAGTCCTGAAGCCATGAGGACAATTTGCTAGGCTTGTCATAGGTGAAGCAGTACTCACGTATACCCTCGCTTTAATGTTACCAGGTATGTACATTGGTGTAAAATATCGTACCAACCACCTCTAAATGATCGTATCTCCTTTTCAATATGACTGTATTTCACCAATTCCAAAAGTCTTGAATAGTCAAAAGGTAAATAGAAATTGTTATAACTGCTATGTATTCCTATAGTCAACATAAAACTGGACTATGAATGTAGTGATATTGCCATGTGTATATTTACCAAATCCCCTTGCTATAATATTGCAATATGTATATATACCAATGGAAACCGTAATATTACTGTCATTCTCAACAGTGATTTGCGTAGCCTTTACTTTAATACGTAGTCTAAAAGAGGGTTAAATATTTGTGATTCACACCACTGCGAACCCTGCTATTACGTCTGATGTCATAGCTAACGTCACAGCCAGCCTCTCTCCGAGTGCCTACTAAATTTAGCTAAGTTTCCCCTTACATTTCTTTGATTTACTCTGATAAGTGCCTTAATTATCCACATTAGACATCACTGCATATTTTTGCCAATTAGGCCGTGGTTTCAAATACCTATTTCCAAAATACGATCCATACCAGATACTTTGGTATGATTTTATCGACGAAAATCGATTAGACACGGCCCTGAAATGCACAGTAGTGTGAAGTGTCTGTTTCATTTGACATTAAAACGTCACACATCAGACAACTATCTTGCTAAACTTTCTTTGATTATTAATTTTATTATTATTATATAAAAGGTATAACCTTGTCCACTAAGCTTAATCATTAACTTGCTATAGGGCTGTCCTTAAAGACCTGTCTTAATTGATAACAAGATTTGGATTTTATTTAAACTTAACTTTTAACTGGTAAAAGCCCTTAAAGCAAATGATGACATGCTTAATATTATACACATTATACAGGACATCGCTTAGCTCTGTGAACATACTTGAGTATTATAACTGTCTACAGGAGTCCTAGTTTTATACAACACAGTGTAAGCACAGTTAGAACAACTGGGTCTTGAATTTTTGAGAGAAGAGAGAGAGAGAGAGAGAGAGAGAGAGAGAGAGAGAGAGAATATAAAGCGCACACTCATATTTACTGTTGGGAAGGTAATGGTTTATGTAAAAATAACGTCATAAAAAATCTAATTCAGATCCTTGGAATGGTTTTCAAATTTCTGACTCATTTTGTCCTACGAGTTTACTTTTTATATTACGTCGCTTTCCAAAAGAAACTTAAAATGCCGACGATACTAGAGCCCTTTGATGCAGCTGACGAGATTGATGTATATAATTTAAAATCGACGAATTAAATCCACTGATTCTTCAACAAAACGATGCCTCGATTAATATTCACTATTTGATGAGAATTGTTGAGAAAAAAGACGATAACTCTTGAATCTGAGCAAAAAGAGGGAAGTGAAAACTATTAATGAATGCATACATATTGGGATGACAATGTAATTCAGATCATACAGTGATGTAAAATATATCAATATTTCGTAATATACTTAATAAAATTCCCGTTTTCTGAGATTTCCCCAATGTTCTAGGTTGAACTGCTTTTTAGTCAAGTAAAAATCACTGAACAGCAAATTCGTATATTATGCTTATTCGGAGAAAAATTATAAGTTATTATGAGGATAGGATAATCAACACAGTATGTAGATCAAATTCCTTAAGTATTTGGTTATTGACATCACAGACCAATCAATTTTTACAATAACGTAATAGGAACACTAAACAAAATATGTTTCAGCACTAAATAATAAGGATTATAAGGTATCTGGAAATATTTACAGTTATCTGAGCTGCTAGACCTACATACAACAGCCAAGTCTGTATAATACTACTATGGGTTTCAGAGACTGTGCAAGCACGTTTTTTGGCAATAACACTCATATAGAATGAGATTTTGCTATAGTGTATTAAACCCAGCGCCGTAATTTATAAGGGTATCGTGAATCATTAATTGTAAAGAATAAAGACACTTGTCCCTGTACCAAGAGGCAAAAACTCCATTAGCCAGAAACAGATGCGAACACAACAGTAAAAAGCTCCGCCTACCCTCTCCCTCCCACCTTCACCGCCACCCCCGTCCTTTTTCCTTCCCGTATATTCCCTTCTCTTTCTCTGAGAGTTGCTTCAGTTTAAACTTATTTTGTATGATTTTTCTTTCTATCTCTCTATCTATCTATCTATCTACAAAAAATATACATTGTTCTATTTTGGGCAAAATCTAACGATCTAGTCGGTTGTTAGCTGCCAGTTGACTGACTTATTTATGCATGATCCGCTCATCTCTCTCTCTCTCTCTCTCTCTCTGAAAGGTACTTCAGTTTAAACATATTTTGTATGATTTTTTTCTATCTATGTATCTAATAATAGTTTACATCGGTGTCTATATCTAACGATTCATTCAGTTGTTATCTGTCAGTTGACTGATTTATTTATGCACTGATCCGCTCATCTCTCTCTCTCTCTCTCTCTCTCTCTCTCTCTCTCTCTCTCTCTCTCTCTCTGTCTGTGGTAGTGGTACTACTGTAAATGGTTATTAGAGTGAGAGATATCTGAATGTATGGTGAACAGTAAAACGATATACACTATGATTTATGGTATAGCAACTGTTATATGGGCATCGGTATAATGAAGGGTTTAACTCTAGTGAATGTCCGGTAGAAAGGCTCAATTTTTATTTGTAACACAGAGTAACTATAACCAGTTACTTATTCAAACCAATCTGAAGGCAATTGGCGGCTTCCTAATGGTTAAAAAAGCTGAAAAGTTGCGTGACAAACGAATTTCTGCAACCGTGCCGATAGTTAAGTTCCGTGGTGGCCATCTCTTCTTCACCTTCGTAATATATTGTACTATATTGCTGATACCCAGAGTCCACATGAGGATTACGAAGAAGGTAACCAACCACAAGTATAGCAGTCGCTTTACCATAAATCATATTTGCAGTAGGTACCACTACCACAGAGAGAGAGAGAGAGAGAGAGAGAGAGAGAGAGAGAGCGAGAGAGAGAGAGAGAGGATGA
>NC_061093.1:51767139-51785300 GCF_015104395.2 Macrobrachium nipponense | reverse complement strand
TATAACTCTGAAGCGCTCCTACACTCAACAGATCTTTGTTCAAAATCCTCAGAGTCGCCATTACTGAATATGTCAAGGAATCTAACTACTGCAATTAAGGCACAGAAGTATTATTGTGCAAACCTCTAGATACTCCATAATTGGTATTGCTTTTTCTCTACTTGTGAAGCGAAAATTACTCGGTGAATAAACACACAAATATATACAGATACTATATATATATATATATATATATATATATATATATATAGTATGTATGTATGTATGTATGCTTAAAAAATCACAGTAGATGCACGTGACCTCATTTAAGTAAGCGAATACTACAGGATCATTTTCCTGTGGTATTCGCTTATATATATATATATATATATATATATATATATATATATATATATATATATATATATATATATATATATATATATATATGTCTAATAAAAGGAGCCCATAAAAACACACCAAAATGTAGAGAGAAAAGTACTATATTTCAGAGACTGCTGTCTCTCTCTTCAGGTATATGAATGAGAAAAGTTTATAGAAAAGGTGGTATTTATACCAAGAGATTCGTCCACAAGTAAGCCAATTTAGGGTGTAAGCCAATTTAGGTCACCCCCGCTGATAATCTTCCTTTAATCTTCTTAAGCGTTGGTTGAATGAACACTGCGTCGACGATATCTGATATCCAATTCCCTTTTGAGATGTTCATTACTTGCTTCTCTTTTATTAAGGCCGATTCCATCATTTGACTCTTGTACCGGCAGTTGCTGCTATAAATTACACGTGACATATTCCAGTTTATTCTATGGTTATGTTCATTTATATGGTTGAAAATAGCCGAGTTCTGTTGTCCATACCTAACTGACCGTTTGTGTTGTATTAATCTCTGGGGAAGTGATTTACCTGTATCCGATGTAAGATTGGTCACAGTCCTGGCATGGGATCTCATATACCCCAGAGTCTTTGGGAGATGTCTTTTGTTGGACGTTAATCAGGGATTTGGCTAAGGTATTTGGGTAGGTAAATGCAAAAGGGTTGGATTTCCCAAGGGTGTGAGTTACTCTCTTAATCGTCTCCAGGTGGGGAATTTTTATTTTATTGTTGGGTGTGTCTCTGGTCTTGTCTTTAGGGGGTCGGTAGAAAATTACGTTTGCTTTTTGAATTTTCTACCGACCCCCTAAAGACAAGACGCTTTAACCACACTTTGGTTGATAAATCATCCATGAAACGGTTAATCTAATCTAACAATTCTGGAATAATTTCACTAGTATTAAACAAGGCTAGTATACAGACTTGGCTGTTGGATGTAGGTCAAACAGCTCAGATAACCGTAAATGTTTCCAGATAGCTTATAATCCTTATTATCTAATGCCGAAACATATTTTGTTTAGTGTTCCCATTACGTTTTTGTAAAAATAGATTGGCCTGTGATGTCAGTAACCAAATACTTAAAGAATTTTGTTCTACATACTATTTGTTGATTATCCTATCCTCATAATAACTCATCATTTTTCTCCGAATGAGCATAATACACGAATATGCTATTCAGTGATTTTTACGTTACTAGAAAACAGTTCAATCTGGAACAATGGGGAAATCTCAGAAAACAGGAATTATATTGAAGTATATACACAATGGGGAAATTTCAGAAAACGGGAATTATATAAAGTATATATTGGTATGATAAATCTTATATTACTGTATTATCTGAATTATATTGTCATCAAATAAGCATGAATTCATATAATAATTTTCACTTCCCTCTTTTTGCTCAGATTTAAGAGTTATCGTCTTTTTTCTCGATAATTCTCATCAAATCCTGAATATTAATCATGACAGCGTTTTGTGAAAGAATCAGTGGATTTAATTCATATATTTAAATCATATGTATTAATGTCATCAGAAGCATGAAAGGGCTCTAGGATCCTCGGCATTTATGTTTCGTTAGGAAAGCGACGTAATATAAAAAGTAAACTCGTAGGACAAAATGAGTCAGAAATGAGTCATAAACTATTACCTTCCCAACAGTAATTGGAGAGTAGGCTTTTATATTCTCTCTCTCTCTCTCTCTCTCTCTCTCTCTCTCTCTCTCTCTCTCTCTCTCTCTCTCTCTCTCTCTCAAAAATTCAAGACTCAATTGTTCTAACTGTGCTTAGATTGTGTTGTACAAAACTAGGACTCCTGTAGACAGTTATAATACTCAAGTATGTTCATAGAGCTAAGCGATGTCCTGCACAATTTTTATTGTATTAAGCATCGCATCATCGGCTTTCAGGGCTTTTACCAATTAAAGATTAAGTTTAAATAAAACCCAAATTCAGTTATCAATTAAGACAGGTCTTTAAGGACAGCCCTATAGCAGGTTAATGATTAAGCTTAGTGGACAAAATTATACCTTTTATAATAATAATAAAATCAATAACCAAAGAAAGTTTAGCAAGATACTTGTAAGAAGTGTGACGTTTTACTGTCAAATCAAACCGAGACTTCAAACTAGTACAAATTTAGGCATAACATTTTAAACATTGGAAAACGGTAGGGGAAATATCTCTAATTAGTTACCTGAACGGTCAAAGCATTATTTCAGTGTCACTATGAGCTTTTACCTTCCCTTACTATAAGTAACTACTCTGCGTTTCAGGGCCGTGTCTAATCGATTTTCGTCGATAAAATCTTACCAAAGTATCTGGTATGGATTGTATTTTGGAAATAGCTATTTGAAACCACGGCCTAATTGGCAAAAATAAGCAGTAAAGTCTAATGTGGATAATTAAGGCAATTATCAGAGTAAATCAAAGAAATGTTAGGGGAAACTGCAAAATTTAGTAGGCACCCAGAGAGAGGCTAGTTGCGACGTAAATTATGACATCGGACGTAATAGCAGGGTTCCCAGTAGTGTGAATCACAAATATTTTTTAGAATATGTATTAAAGGAAAGGCTACGCAAATCACTGTTGAGAATGACGATAATATTACGGTTTCCATTGGTGATACCACGGTAATGAATAAGAATTGGTATATACACATATGACAATATTATAGCAATGGGACTTGGTAAATATACATATGGCAATATCACTATTTTCATTGTACAGTTTTATGTTGACTATAGGCATACATAGCAGTTATAACACAATTTCTATTTACCTTTTGACTAAGATCTATACCAGACTTTTGGAATTGGTGAAATACAGTCATATTGAAACGGAAATACGATCATTTAGAGGTGGTTGGTATGATATTTTGCCCTAATGTATCTGGTAACCTTACATAATAGTAAAAACCGTGAGTGCTGCTTCACCTATGACAAGCCTAGCAAATTGTCCTCATGGCTTCTGGACTGCTTTCGTGTTGCGTGTCTTTTCCAGCAAGCAACAAAGAAAGAATCCTATGCGTCATATGCTCATTATTAACGGGTAAGTGGTTAATAAGGCGATACACAAACACCAAATAATATTTTGTTTATATCAAGGTCTTTCTAACTTTTCAGACCAAGAATAAACAATGGCCGAATTTGCTTAATCTCAATGATTAGCTGCAACAACCATTTTTAACAACTTGCCTATTCTACTGACCTTCTTACACACACACACACATTTCCTCACACACACATAATATATATATATATATATATATATATATATATATATATATATGTATATATATATATATATTATATAATATATACTATATAGTTATATATATATATATATATATTATGTATTATGTGTATATGCATTTATGTATGTACCATATCTGTCTATATAGGTATGTGTATGTATACGGCATATGTATTTATGTATGTTCTATCATCCTCTTCCCTGATGGCAAATATGAATAATAACAATAATGATGATGATTATAATATTAATAACAAGAATATGATAATATCTGTTATGAATATGAATGTAATAATTATTTTATTATTAATATTATTATTATCAACACTTTATGTATTCGCGTGCATAGGAAAAACAAAGTATGTTGAATAATGCCTTTTTATTCATTGGCTAAATACTGATCTTTATCCACATAGACCTTAAGACCGTTTGGCAAATTTCGCGGGCATCAGAACGATACTGAACGTATCCTTGAAACTGCAGGGTAACAATGGTTTTCACAGAAACTGTGTAAGACTTGGTGCATATTTCAAATCAACAGAAACGTGGATTGCGCCATGGAACTGTATTACATAATTAATGTTCTCATTTAATGGCCATTCCTTAATTGTACTCTACTTGGGAGTTTGAATGTGCCAAACAGTTTAAGAATTCCATATACTTTTTGTTGCTACTACTACCAACATCTGAGTCTTCCTTCATAAAGTATATGGGCGGGGTATCTAGTAACGTACGTCAGTACAATGCCAGTGAGTGGGAGAGTCATTAGTAATGACGTTATACTAGCCTTTATGTATCAATTAGACAAATCAATTAGACAAATCCCTGAAATGCACAGTAGGTTTTCTTTAATGTAAATTTTGGACATTATATAAACAAGCTTCGATTGCTTTGGGACTAAAACATATACATCTCTGATTGTAATCTAAACAACAAACATTCTACTGAAGGATTAAATAAGCATTTATCTCTTATTTTAATGGGAAGGAAAATTAAATGTTATGAGATTTTGGTTTATTTGTGTATTAAGAAAGGGGAGAACGAGGACATGAGAAAAATGGAGCCACGGAGAGAGATGGAGGAGATGAGATTAGGTTGAGCGTGTTTATGTGTATGTGCGTTCGTGGAGAGAGAGACGGGGGGAGGGGAGAGAGAGAGAGAGAGAGAGAAAGAGAGAGTGGTCTCAAAGATAGTGGGTGGTGAAGGAGACAGAGACACAGAAGAGGGTTTAAAGATGATGACTAATGAACGGGACAGACAGACACACAGACAGACAGACACACGGAGGGTGGGGTCTGGGTTATGACCTCCTTCCTGGTTAATAATCGTCTAACATACAAAATCCAATCTCCATTTCCATGGTTAGCGAAATGTGATGAGTATAGGCTCCCCCGGTACATAATGGGATTAAGCCAAAAGTGAGCTGTCTAAGTATCACAGAAAATGGATTCAGTTTTCTCCCACTGCGAACGCTGAGGTGTCTACTAAAAGTATGAAAAATCCAGTTTCTTTTGATAATAAATCTGAATTCGTATAATATGTCTGTAGAATTCCCGATGTTTTAGAAAAGGAAATAGAAACTACGTTTGATTCAGAATTATCAAGATATTTGTATTTTCATCACTAAGTAACTGAGTATTAATTTTGAAAATGGATATATTTTAAAAGTATAAACAATTTGTATTTTATTTTGAAAGCTATTGAGATTGTCTGTCCGTCCGCACTTTTCTATCCGCAGTTTTCTGTTCGCCCTCTGATCTTAAAAAACCTACTGCGGCTAGAGGGCTGCAAATTTGTATGTTTATCATAAAAGGAAAAGGTGATTGGTGTTTTTTTATACCAGGTGGGAAGTCAGGTGTAAATTGCACAAAGCAGAGGAGAATGCAAAGAATTAATAGACCACTGTCCCCTGTCAAAAAAATAAAAAATAAAAAAATAACAGTCATAATATTATGGATGATGGTGGAGTTAGGAAAAACAAGTAATAATGAAAAGAATATATATATATATATATATATATATATATATATATATATATATATATATATATATATATACATCTGCAAACCAATTTTGTTAGGTTTAAAAACGGGTTAGCTATGAGGTAGTTGAACGCATCATCTACTGAATCATGAAAATGTTTTTAGTGATTGAGATTTAATGGACATATTCAACGAATTTACTTTGCTATGTTTGTTTCATTCAGAATAAAACACTGACTGTGGAAATTCTTCTTTTTCGTCTATCTAAATATTGATTAAGCAAAGTGATTCCAAGAACCGTCTGTACGAGGTAAATAAGTATATGTAGATAAATCTAAGCTCATGTGTAAGTATGTCTGTTTAAAAAAATACGCAGGAATTTACGAAGAATAATTTATTAATCGTTTCACATCACTAACAAAAATTCTTAAATGGAAAATGTATGATAAAAAACTTCATCCATAAAAGATTTTCATTAGTCAAGGAAACTTATATTAATGAGGACATTTGGGTTTTTTTCTAGAACAGATGTCTAATCATTTTCATACTTCGTAATCTTAAAAGCATCAAAAGAATTCATGAGATATTAATAGGCCACAGAAAGTCTCTCTGTCTCTCTCTCTCTCTCTTCATTCTCATCGAGCTCTCTCTCGTCTCTCTCTCTCTTCTCTCTATCTCTCTCTCTCTCTCTCACACACACACACACACACACACACACACACACAAACACACACACGCCTGGCAGGCTAACTGCCTTGCATTCCAGCGTGTTTTCCCCAATAACCAGACTCAGCTGTAACCCAATTTGCAGCATTTCATTCAGTTATCCCTTCTGAGTGAATATGATAGAAATAATAAACGCATATGCAGGTGTGGAACAGGAATAAATTTCTAACTCACATCGTATTTTTCTTCATCCCAGGGGTCAAATAAAATAAGTTATGCTACAGATATTTTAATAAGGATAATTTAAAGTGCATGTTATCTCATGTCGGGAGATAATGGCTTCAAAGAAATTTCTGAAACTACTCAGTAAGCGGATATCAAAATATGTATAAGCAATATCCTAGTAAAGGTCATGTAGAATTTCATCACTAAAACATTTCTGCCTGCAGTCCCTTCTGAAACGAAAAGTCTCAGAACCCATTGTTACTAAGCTCGCGTTCCACGTAAACAAGTTGGCTACGAAGAATAAGGCTTCTGAAGACACAGGGCGATTGGAAATTGAAAATAATATAGTAATTATATTTTCACAGACATTTCTGTGAGCAAATTTGAGATAAAAAGACAAAGCCAACAAAATGGGTGACATTCTTGCTACATATGTTTATATATATATATATATATATATATATATATATATATATATATATATATATATATATATATATATATATATATTATATATATATATATATATATATATATATATATATATATAATTTATATATATTTCAACGTTATATTCAACTATGACCTGGAGCGATATTCTTGCTATATATATATATATATATATATATATATATATATATATATATATATATATATATATAATATATATATATATATATAATTTATATATATTTCAACGTTGTATTCAACTATGACCTGGAGTGATATTCTTGCTATATATATATATATATATATATATATATATATATATATATATATATATATATATATATATATATATAATATATGAGATGAAAGGGGTTATAATTTATAATATATTTAATATGCAATGTGATGTCCTGTGACCTTTTTGGAATGCGCAGATTACCCATAGAGACAGTCCGAAGCAATGACCTACCTGAGAAAGCTGATAAATCATTTATGAGATGGCGTGATATGAAGATGTTTGTTTAAGCGGGCCAACGTTCGCCAGTTCATGGGATCTTGTTCAAGTGCCTTTGGAAACTCGTTGTTACCAGTTCAGTGTGAGTTTATATGTACGTGTATTAACTATGTCCGTTCATAATGACTTGGCTTAGCCAATTCTATGGGAAACTTATGAAGAGGTCTGTGCGAGAAAGGCAAGATGCTGGGGTAGCTCTGCGAAAGTTTATTTACTTCTGTGTGTGTTATTCTGGGCTGTAATGGGTAAGTGTTACCTTACTTTAGCCAAAGGGATGGCCTGTTTAATACATTGTATAGATGTCATATTTCATTTAGTCCTTTACTTTGTCTTTACAACTGTGTGTGATTACAAGTATGTTCTCATGTCTTTGTAACAGGCAATTCTAGCAAGGGAACCGAGAGTCCTAGGGGGACATAGAGTCCCGTATGGAGAAGAGATTGGTGTGAATAATTACTGATTAAGACATTTACATACTGGGGGTTTAACTAAGTTAGTCTGTGAGACTTGAATTATTATCTTTCCATTGTTAAATAAATATTATATTTTTTATATCTCTGACTCTCATTTGTTGACCTGTTACGATGGAGAGAGAGAGAGAGAGAGAGAGAGATGGAGTGTATTGCCAGTTGCCTACCGCTTCGGCTTGACGCTTACCGAATGAAATACGAGATTCTTATCTCATAGCATATATATATATATATATATATATATATATATATATATATATATATATATATATATATATAGTATATATATAATATATATTTTCAACATTATCTTCAACTATGAACTACAGCACAGCATTCTTAGATTAGATGTGCTGTATCGTAATAAATTTCCTTCTTTGAAAGCAGAGTCTATATGCAAGTATGATGAAAGAAATTGCGATGAAACAAAAGAATTACAGATTCATAAAATAAGGAAACAACTACAAACAGCTAAACAATAACTGTAGATCCACCGTGTGGAGCACAAACTAGGATTCTCCTTTTAGCTGAATATCATGACAAAAGCCCTTATCACCGTTAATGAATCAGACGTAATAAAAGAGGTTAAGCCGTAATTTTGGGCCTTTTATTTTTGACACCGACTCCAAAAATATATGTTTCAACGTGTACGTTGAACAAACTGAGATTATGTGTCTTGGTTTGCGAGTAATTAACGTTTTTTTTTTTCATAAATGTTCACATTTTTTTTACCTCAACCGAATTCCATTAACAACTACAAATGCAACAAGGAAGAAATATGAGGTTTTCGACTACCCGATGGTATTTTAATTCTTCCTAATTAGTTTTCAGCTTTTTACTCTCTATCACGTGGATATTTGAATTGGAGTGAAGACCGTTTAGTATCTCATTGAAACTTAGATAAGATTTCATCTCTCGAGGTAAATCATTAGTCTCTCTCTCTCTCTCTCTATCTCTCTCTCTCTCTCTCTCTCTCTCTCTCTTCTCTCTCTCTCTCTCTCTCTGAACAAATGAAATTATTATTTTCTATGAAAAAAAGCAATGAAATTATTATTTTCTATGAAAAAAGCAACGAAATTATTATTTTCTTTGAAAAAAGCAATGAAATTATTATTTTCTATGCAAAATGCAACGAAATTATTATTTTCTATGAAAAAGACAATGAATTTATTATTTTCCATGGAAAAAGCGATGAAATTATTATTTTCTATGAGAAAAGCAAGATAATGTGTACGTTTAAATATATTTATGGGGATTGCGCCCAATATTCTGCAAAGCTCTTTGACTTTCTTAACACTGAAATGAAAACGCCTTGGCTTGTCTCACGAGAGATAAGTCTGGAAGTAGAAAAGAGAACCTCTGCCCCTACTGTTGCATACATAAACATTCAACGATTGTCAAGACTCACAAAATCATAACTGTCAAGGAAAATTCTCCAAGAACTCCCTTTCCATGACATAATGTTTATGAATATGCAAATAAGTCTGATTTCAGACAACTAAAGTTCAAATTCTAGTTTAGATTGTCTGCTATTTGACTTAATATTTGGATTTTTATTTCTGAAAGTTACATTTACAGTGTTGCCAGTAGCATTTTAATATTATATGTGAGTATCTTTCATAATTTTCAAACTGAATGCTACACGTTATCTAAGGTAAGTTCCTGAAACAGTCCATAGCACTCACAGAATCCCCAAACTTCCCTCCAGCCAACATTAATCTATCCCAGTCCACTTCCCTCGTGAGAGTCAAATAAAATTCTGGTAAAAGGATGGAATATTTTGGCTTCTAAACTTTTCAGATTATTAAAATTCTCCCTCGACGTAACTTTGGAACTTAATCAAAGGCTTGAAAACTTTCCGTATCTTCATAATCCATAAAGATTCCATTCCTAGGAGGTTCGTTTATTTCTACCTACCTTCCTATCTATTTATCTATCTATGTATCTACCGGTCTATTTATCTATCTCTTAATATAGATTCTTTAGGCATTCGTATAACTGACAGAGGCTTGCTCTAAGCGACATTGAAATACAAGGAAAAAATGCAATATGACCTACGTACAGACTGCAAACAATTAATTTTATTGTAGTCTTAGACTTTATTTTAAATACAAATCCCAAATATTATCATTATTATTATTATTTTGGCATTTATAGTGTGGGGTTCCGGGTTGCATCCTGCCTCCATAGGAGTCCATCACTTTTCCTACTATGTGCACCGTTTCTAGGATCACACTCTTCTGCAAGAGTCCTGGAGCTACTTCAGCGTCTAGTTTTTCTAGATTCCTTTTCAGGGATCTTGGGATCGTGCCTAGTGCTCCTATGATTATGGGTACGATTTCCACTGGCATATCCCATATCCTTCTTTTTATTATTATTATTATTATTATTATTATTATTATTATTATTATTATTATTATTATTATTATTATTATTATTATTAACAATTAAAAACCACAGTGTTGTTAAAATATATTATTTTACAATGCTAAAAATTGCAGTAGCCGGAGGTCTCTCCTAGTCATTTTTAGCACTGTACAATAATATATTTTAACACTACTGTGCCTTTTAATTGTCAATATTATAACCTCGTTACTGAGGTTCCTTAGTTCATTATTATTATTATTATTATTATTATTATTATTATTATTATTATTATTATTATTATTATTGAAAGATACTGCTGCATCAGCTACATTCAACTTGTAAATAGTCTTCTCTATTTTTCTAATAATAGCTTTCTCTCTGCTCTAACAACTGGCGAGTATTGCGCCGATATTACTCATCAGGAGCAGTCAATTTCAGGGGTGATTGTTACAAATTTATTTATTTGTTACAGTAAATGAACAAATAAGTCAAAATATAAGTTAATATAGTGGCCAACGTTTCACTACATGTGGGTGTTCTTACCTTTTTCAAAAATGTGCTCCGTCAAAACAGGAGGACCTTGATGAGGTATTCCTCTCACCACTCGTGTAGCATCTTTCATAAGGTATCATCTATCTCTCTCTCTCTCTCTCGAGCTGAGCCACGCAAACGCTTATGTCAGTATTCCACGACTCCTGCAAAATGCAAAAAGTAAAGAGCAGAAGTGAAATACTAACGTCTTGAAGGACGAAAGATTGTAAGTCACGTGGGAACGGAAATTAAAAGCGAATTCAACATCCCGTCGTAAAGGGAAAATTTATCGTTGCCATTATATATAAATCAGCGATGACTTCTTTCCGACAAATGGGAAATCGAGTCGTGATGGAAATGACTTGGGAAACTACCACCGAGTTGTAGTAGGATCTCTTTTCATAAGGTCAATGAAGCAATGACTAGGTAGTACAAGTAGACGACAGGTCAAAGTTCTCTGGAGAGTGCTGGGGGGTTGGAGGGGCTGTTAATGACTGGAAAACGGATGTCTATCTGGATGAGGAGATGATGGTTAATCATTAAATCCATCCATGAGATAGCCATACAGGCAAACAGACGGGGAATGATAGCGTGACTAAGTAGGACAAGTAGATGAGTGACCCCACGCCACAGTTCTTTGGAGAGTGTTAGGGGGGACGGGGTGGTTTAGTGGCTGGAAAGCGGTTGTCTCTCTATCTCTGGATGAAGAGTTGATGGTTGGTTATTAATTCCATCCATGAGACAGTCATACAGGCAAACAGACAGACAAACAGACAGAGAAAGATGACGTGCCCCAGATATGAAATCAATATTTCAACTGGGAAAGATATTTCCTTTATCATTCTACTGAATCAGTTGAAAAAGGAAATGTGCAATACTGACCCGATACGCAATTTATCAGAGATAGATTTAGCAATCTGAGATGCGAGGGATCTCTACAAGTTAAATTTCCACTGGGAGCAAGAGTCAACGAATAAAATAGTGATTTCTGAAAAACAGTCCAAGATTTGTGAGGCGTACACACACACACATATATTAAGGTAATGCCATGGAGGAAAATGAAAAGACGAGAATTGGCAAGATCTTTCTGTCTACACGACCCTTTACTTGAGGCACAACTCTTTGTGCCTCAAGTAAAGGGTCGTGTTGACAGAAAGATCTTGCCAATTTTCGTCTTTTCATTTTCCTCCACGGCATTACATTTATTTATACATAGCATCACGTGTTATATATTTCGTGATCAAATTATTAATATATATATATATATATATATATATATATATGTGTGTGTGTGTGTGTGTGTGTGTGTGTGTGTGTGTGTGTATATATAAAAAGTCTTTTTCCCAGATTCCAAACTTGTCTTTTATTCAGAAGCTATGATAGCAGACTTGGATTAATCTGGAGAAAATGAGTTCTTTAATTTGGTATTCTGCGTATAATTTGCCTGCCAGATATGCAAGTCTTCCCTGACCATATATGACAGTGATTTGAGTTTGACTGCATACTTTGATGAGATTTTCATCTACGTACTATAAGACCGCAGTGAACGATATGTTATTAAAGTCTACAACGGGGTTTGCAAGTAGGAAAGTTTTCAAAATACTTACGGGGCCCCAAAATTACCTTGCTCGATCTCCCCTTGCGATAGTCGCTAGCTGCTCGTTTGGCCCCACCTTATGGCCTAAGTTTTCTAACGAGATGTTTGGCCGTGGCGTCTCAGTTCTCTTGGCTTTAAGCCCCTGAAATTTCTCTTTGATCAACTACTCGACCTATTTTCCGTTCTCGAGCCCCAAAGAAATGTAATGGAATTTTTTGTCTAGTTCTCTTTTCGGCCCTTCTTTGCTTATTATCGATTTGGATCGTCATGCTTTCAATTATATATATGTATATATAATATATATATATATATATATATATATTATATATATATATATATATATATATATATATATATATATATATATATTATATATATATATATATATATATATATACATATATTATATATATATATATATATATATATATATAGTATCATATATATATATATATATATATATATATATATATATATATATATATATATATATATACGTGTATGTGTGTGTGTGTAATTTTTAAACAATTACGCGTCCTTTTACTTGTGTTACATTAAATATAATTTTGTAGAGATAAATTTAGGCACATCATCGAGAGATTTAGACATTTAGATTTTTTCTTCTTTTTTTCAGATTTTCATGATAGCTGCGAAAAATATAATGCGGCTAAACGACACGAGAAAGATTGTGTATCTGTTATCACTGAATAAGGATTTCTCGTAATTTCATTCCCTAGTTCAAAATTATTTCAATATTTTTCTAATGATATGACATTTAATTAACCGCGTCTGAGTCACTTTTAGTCTACATTTTTGTTATATAATGGAGAATCTGTGTTGCAATTTCCTTGGGAATCGTATTTACTTGCATTATTTCGATTCAGTCCAAATAGCTTATGATTTCTGAGTTTAATATCTGCCACTCTTCTTTTAGGATTGACTCAGTCAAACGTTTGCTTTAGCATATATAAATATATATATATTAATATATATATATATATATATATATATATATATACATATATATAGTCTCAGTAATTGGGCGGCTACTTGGAAATCTTAGCTTGATGATGAATAATAGTGCCAAGACTAGGAAGAACATTCTTTAATAATACGAGATTTCGAGGTTTAAAACCTCATCTTCAGGCTGAAAATATGACAAGGATGAGAAATCACTAAAAATTACATTAAAATGAATTGTCTGATTAAAAGCTTCAGTAAAAACATAAAATAAAACGAACATCACATACAAACTAAAAATTAAAAATTACGAAAAAACTAAAACAAAGCGCAAATCATACAAAAACAGAAATAAAAATAAAAATAATATGAAAGGTAAACAAACTACACTCAAAAATAAAATGGCTAACGACCCACTTTGTGTACCTACTATGAAACTATATGATAGCTAGTTGAATACCGGAAGAGTTGTTGTTCAATTCCGGTTTCATTTTCTTAATAAACAGCGACTTTGAAATTAAAAGGTCCAGTCTATTTGAGCAAAAAGACAGTACTCTAAAATATAGGGGAGTGAAAGGATGGTCCTGTGCTAAACTGTGATCCCTTATGGCAGAAAATGGTGGTTTAGACAGAGGAAACCTAGTTCTAACGGAAAGACCTCTGTGTTCCAAAATTCTGTGTCTAAGCCAGCGAGAACCGGATCCCACGTATCGCAGACTACACTACGAACAGGTAAACAAGTAAACGACACTCGAATTAAGGTCCACAGGAAGAGCAGGCTTCTCCCTCAAAAGTGATCCTACAGTAAAAGGGTTAGTAAAAACAAATCTGAAACTAACTTGAGAAAAACTATGCTTAAGTATTTCTTGTAACTTTTTTCGTACCAAGTAGCTACTATGACCAAGGAAAGGCAATTTAATATACTTTACATCTTTCCTAGCAGTACTGTACACCGGTCTAGGACAAAATTTCTCATGCAGAAAATTTTTCAGAACTTTGTAAAAGACAAATACGTGATAAGAATTTTCGGAAAAATAATTCTGGAGGAAGACCATGTCTTGATGAAATAAATTAAAATTACAACAGACATTGTAAGTTCTATTTATCATAGTACGTATTGAATTAAGTTTAAACAACTTTGGTGAAAAACTAAGATAATTCAATCCCAAGCCAGTAAAAGTACTTTTCCTATAAACGGAAGTCTCAAATTTACCTCTATTTCTGTGTACCTGAACATCTAAAAATGACAACATATTGTTTACCTTTCATATTATTTTTATTTTTATTTCTGTTTTTGTATGATTTGCGCTTTGTTTTAGTTTTTTTCGTAATTTTTAATTTTTAGTTTGTATGTGATGTTCGTTTTATTATATGTTTTTTACTGAAGCTTTTAATCAGACAATTCATTTTAATGTAATTTTCAGTGATTTCTCATCCTTGTCATTTTTTCAGCCTGAAGATGAGGTTTTAAACCTAGAAAACTCGTATTATTAAAGAATGTTCTTCCTAGTCTTGGCACTATTATTCATCATCAAAGCTAAATATATATAATATTATATATTATATATATAAATAATTATATATATATAGTATATTATATATAATATATTAATATATATTATATATATAATATATATATATATATATATATTAGATATATATATCATATATATATATATATATATATATATATATATATATACATATGATATATATATATATATTATATATATATATTGCATATATATATAAATATATAATATATTATATATATATATATATATATATATATATAATATTTTGTTACATAAAAGAGGGCTATAATTAATAATATGTTTAATATGCCATTATAATGTGATGTGCTGTGACTTTTTTAGAATGTGCAGATTCATTGTTTTTAACTTCCCATGGAGACAGAGTCCGAAGCAACAACCTAGAGAAAGCTGATAAAACGTTTCTGGGATGGTGTGACACTAAGATGCTTACTTAAACAGGTCAATGTTCGTTCTGAGGGTATGTGATTTCGTGAGGGCTTGTTCAAGGTGCCTTTGAAAACTGGCTGTGACCAGTTAATTGGGGTGTTGACGAAGAGTGTGAATTCATCTGTACGCATACGAGCTATGTCTGCTGATAACGGCGAGTTTTAGGCTGCAATGGGTAAGTGTTATTATGATTTAGCCAAAGGGATGCTTGTTTTGATATCTTGAAAAGATGTTCGATTTCATTTAATCTTTTGCTTTGTCTTTACAACTGTGTGTGCTCACTAGTGTGTTCTCCTATCTTTTAAACAGGCAGTTCTAGTGAGGGGACCGAGTGTCCTAGTGAAGGGGCTAAGTGTCCTGTGTGGAGGGAACTATAAAATTTTGGAGAAGAGATAATTGGTGTTTGACTAATTACTGAGTTAGACTATATAAATGCCGGGGGATTATCTGAGTTAGTTGTCTGTGAGACTTGAACTATTATCATTCCATTAATGATTTTGCAAGAACCTAAATTATTCAACTAGTACTTTGCTTTGAATAAACGTATGTATTTTTGTAACTCCGACTCTGATTTGATGACCTAATGGAATGGAGGGAGAGAGAGAAGGCTATGCCAGTGATCACCTTGAGAGAGAGAGAGAGAAGGGACTGAGTGTAACCAGTTTGCCTTTCGCTATGGTTAAACACATACCAAACATTTAAATAGCGGGTGGGGGGCTTTATTTAAATATATATATAGATATATATATAACATAATATATATATATATATATATATATATATATATATATATATATATACACATATGTATGTCCATTATTACAGACATATATACATGATAAAGCATCTTTGGAAAGTTCAAAGCACGAAAAACATTTTTTGCTAAGAAACGCCAATAGTCGATCGTTAGTATAAGGAAGGACTATTTCTTAAGCTCAGGATGACAACTGTACTCAGTTTTTTTCCATCTGTCCACCCGCCTGTGGTGTTTGCGTATGGTAACACTGCGTCTCGGGCTTTAGATAGTTATGCTATGTGTAAGTTTTAGGTAAATAAAAGGATATCTGGGTGTACATTTCTAACTTAAAAGTGTTTTAATAATTTACTCTATGGGAATTACACCGTTAATATTCGAAATAGGATATTGTTATTATTGTTGAATGTAAGCTGAATGTAACTATCTAAAGCCCGGGATGCAGTGTTACCATACGCAAACACCACAGGCAGGTGGACAGATAGAAAAAAACCGAGTATAGTTAGATGCAGACTTGGTGCTGCTTATAACACTTCGAATCTTTTTTTTTTTATTAAAAAAAGAACAAAACTTCCTATGCTGTTGTTCTAAGCCTCCGTGCCAAAAATGACATTATGAACTGTTTCAATAAAGCAAAATAATAATAAATCAATGACCTTCTAGTAACAGCTGATTAGTTATTATATGTGATCCAATGATATTGGATTAATATAATGTATATTGATAAATTTCCTAGCGATAATGATTACCATTAAGCGATAGACGGACGCACGATATCTCATTAACGATAATCATCTGTCTTTCAGTTGGGAATGAAATTCATTTCGCAATACAGAGAAATGCGCGGAATATTTCATGGATATCATAATTACCTAATAAACTGATCAACTATACTTTTCAGTCATCCGTGAGCCAAATATATCTTTTATTGAGGGCCAGATAAGCACTGGATATATTCGATTTACACCTTTTGTTATCAGCTCATGAATTACTTTTCATAATGAAGGTTTTAGTATTTCTTGTGCAAAATGGATATGAAAATTCATCGCAGGAAAGTCTGCTCGTGAAACATTAAGACAAATATAAGATTAAAACAATATAGACATAGATTAACAATTGTTAGGTACTAAATTACTCAATAAGGATGGAAGTAGTAAGGTGTAATAAGAAAAGGATG
Organism: Macrobrachium nipponense; assembly: GCF_015104395.2. Classification (NCBI taxonomy): domain Eukaryota; kingdom Metazoa; phylum Arthropoda; class Malacostraca; order Decapoda; family Palaemonidae; genus Macrobrachium; species Macrobrachium nipponense. The sequence continues at coordinate 51,768,008 of NC_061093.1, read as the reverse complement.
TTGAAAAATGTAAATAAAAATAGAATTGGAAGTTCCTTCGACGAAGACTTTTTGCCATAACTGTCGTGTATTATCTGTCAACTGCAGGTACATATTGCTATAGCTCATCAAACTAAGTACCATGGTTAATAACGGTATCAAATAGTATGTATATATTTAACGGATCTAGCTGATAAAGCGTCTTTTTTTTACTTTCATATTTATTTTTATTTCGTGGAACTAGATTATATGTTGACACTGTATTGTTAGCACTATCAGTCTTTTAACAGTAATATATATATATATTATATATATATATATATATATATATATATATATATATATATATATATATATATATATATATATGATATATATATATATATATATATATGTATATATGTATATATATATATATATATATATATATATATATATATCTCATATATATATATATATATATATATATATATATATGTGTGTGTGTGTGTGTGTGTGTGTATTATATTTTTTCAAAGAGTTTAATGTCACTAATTTCTGCGATTATACATGAGCATTAGTGTTTGTTTTATGTATGTATGTGTGTATGTGTATGAGAGAGAGAGAGAGACATGTCGAATATAAGTACAAACAACTAGAAATCCTTCTGTGGAAATGGGAAGGGACTGAGAACCGAATGAGACCTACTTTTGTGGCCAATTAAATCATACAGCTTCAAGCAACTAGAATATGTAACAGGAATATTCTATAAACATTTTACCATTGCCCTTTCTGTTTTGAGTTACGATGGACCATGGTATCAATAGGCAATCACGCTTTGCTTTTTTCTTAAAAAATTAGAAAAAAATACTTTTATCTGAAATTAAAGACCTTTTTTTTCAGATTTCATA